>NC_043001.1:124178775-124198775 GCF_006345805.1 Octopus sinensis | reverse complement strand
TGCATTTTATCCTTTCGGGGTCGATAAAATAAGTACCATATGAGTAGTGAAGTTGATGAAACCAACTTACACTCTACCCCAAAATTGCTGGTCTTGTGCCAAAAATTTGAAATTAATATCGTACGCACACCTTCTAAATTTCAAACGCACCAGAAGACTTATCTACCAAAAAAAATTTTAATGAATAAATTTCTCTAGAATAAACATCAACTATTTTCCATAACATAAGTGCATGCCTCTATTACTGATAAAAATTATTACATATTTTTAGTACCATATATTAATGTTTTCACTTTTCTTTAGGAAGGACGCTGTCATAACATCATTCATTTTATAATATCATTTGTGTGTAATTATTATAATTATTCTCGTTTCAAATTACAATAATTACGTACAGATAATATGAAGTTAAGAGAGTTAATTGTGCATCTTTATAGTTTTATACTTGCTTCAAGGGAAGCTCTTACTCATTATTTTTTTGATGATTAACGAAATTCTGTTTTTGTGAATCATATGATAATAATGTGCGGATCTACAGTCAATTTGTTGGTTTGCAAGTGCTTAAGCTAAGCGATGCGTAAAAATAATATTTGTAAACTTAGTACCAGGTCACAGCCTTTGTGTACTCCGGGGCAACAAAATACAAATTCACCTCAGACATAGATTGAACTAAGAAGATAAACTATATAGGGTTTCTGTCGGTCAAGTCTGGTTATGCATCTGTATATGCATGTGCAAGCCTGTGTTAAATATTTTGAGGAAGGCTGGCAGCTAAATGTTCACTTCGCCTTTCTCCACATCAATGATATTTATCCGAAAGAAAAGCTGCATTTTGGGTTGATACAGTTTGGCATCAATTTCGCCGCAAAAGTTGCGGCCATAATGCAAAGATCAGGAAGAAATAGCATCAGAGATCACCCGATTATTCAACAGTTCTCTCAGCCCACTACTCACAATTTATGCCTATTTGCTAGACGCCAGAGAGTATGAAATTCAAAACTGACTCTATCGGAATTTGATCCCAGATACCGCCAGGTACTCTATCCAACGCTTTAATCCTTCAACCAGTTCGCCGACTACAGGCGCCTAAATAGCAAAAGACTTTTAGTCTCACGATATAGAATTTTCTATTACATTCCAGCCGCATCTTTTCATTTAATAACTAATTTAATGAATTTTAGAATCTTGTTTTTTGAAGGTCGCGTTATATCAACGACAACATCATATGACGTAGTTTCCATTACTTGAAGTAGTAGTGCATCTCTTCTTTGTTCCTGCTAAAAACACAAAGAAAGAGTAGTAAAGTCATACAATACGTCATTTACATTATTTACATTTGACGGATATTTGTCCTCATCTTGTTTGTTGTTAACACAACATTTCGACAGATATACCCTCCAACCTTTATCAGGTGTCTTTGGGGAAATTTAGAACCTGGGTTCTCATTCCTAAAGTATTTCCCGATTTTGTTATAATAATAATAATAATAATAATAATAATAATAATGATAATGATGATGATAATAATAATAATAATAATAATAATAATAATAATAATAATGATAATAATAATAATAATAACAACAACAACAACAACAATAATAATAATAATAATAATAATAATAATATAATAATATAATAATAATAATAATAATAATAATAATGATAATAATAATTGTTAATAGTTTAACATTCCTGCTTCCAAAAAGTGAAGAAACAAATGAACCCCAAAACTATGGACCCATAACCTGCTTAACAACTATGTATAAAACGCTAACATCTGTCCTGACGGAATATACCTATAGTTTTTTATAGACAGCAGCATATTCCCTAATGAACAGAAAGGATGTAAACATGGATCCTATGGTTGTAAATATCAGCTACTCATCAATAAGATGATCTTAGAAGATTGTCACAAAAGACACAAACACTTATCAATAGCCTGGATAGACTATAAAAAAGTCTTTTGATAGCCTACCACATAGCTGGATTAAGAAATGCCTGGAAATGTATAAAACAACTCCAACTCTGCGAAACTGTTTGTCTGTAAGTATGAGATCATGGAGAACCACACTAACTTTGAACAGTGACGATGAATCTCTAAATGCTGGTGATGTAAAAATTTCATGTGGCATTTTCCAGGGTGACTCACTATCACCACTCCTCTTTTGTTTAGCTTTAATGCCTCTCTCAAAATTGTTCAATGACGCACAGTACAGTTATAAAAAGTTGGATAAAAATACAAATCATCTCATTTACATGGATGATTTAAAGCTCTTTGCAAAAATTGACCAACAACTCAAGGGCTTACTAACGATTGTTAAACAATTCAGTGATGGCATCAGAATGCAATATGGCCTCGATAAATGTGCAAAAGCTACCTTTATCAAAGGAAAAATGACAGAAACATCTAACGTTTACCTTGACCAGCAGAATGTCATAAAAGAGTTAGACCTAGCGGATAGCTACAAGTACCTAGGGGTAATTGAAAGGGATGGAATAAGGCATTCAGTGATGAAGGAAAGGATCAGGAGAGAATGTTATCGTAGAGTAAGAACAATACTCAAGACAGAGCTGAATGCGAGAAACAGGATCGAAGCGATCAATGCTTTAGCCATACCAGTCGTGACTTACAGTTTCAATATCGTTAACTGGTCAATTACTGAAATATGTAATCTTGACATAAAAATACGAAAACTGTTGACAATGCATAGAATGCACCACCCTAAGGCAGATATAGAACGACTTTGAAAAACTTGAAAAACTTGAAAAACTCTGAGGATGGGATTTTAAAACTTCTCTCAAATCATGAAAACAAGAAAGCATCATACTCAGTAACAAAACAGGCAACGGAATATCTAAGAGAATTCCGAATACAGCAAATTTTGGAATTAGACATGCAAGAAACAAACACAGAAAAAGCTAATCGCATGAAAACCCGTACTAAAACTGCTGCCTAAGATATTCTGAATGATAAATGGCAAGAAAAACCTCTCTATGGCAATTACCCAAAGAGAGCGAATAATGCGGATGTTGACAAAGCCCTGACCCATCAATGGCTAATGTCCTCTGGCTTAAAATCTGAAACAGATGGGTTTATCATAGCAGTTCAAGGTTAATGCCTACCTACAAGGAACTAATAGACCAACATATTAAAGAACGGCAGTAGCCCAACATGTCGTGTATGTCAACAACAAAATGAAACCATTGATCATGCTGTCTCCAAGTGCAGTCTTCTTGCGCCTACAGAGTATCTCAACAGATATGATAGAGCTGCACAATATATCCACTGGGTAATCTGCAAAAACCTGGATTTGTCCCATGATAAAAACTGGTGGGAACACGAACTTCCAACTTGTCTCTTGAGGTCTCTGAGTGAGACTTGGAGCCAGCTTGTGCAAATGTAAAATAAAAGTCAAACATAGAATAATAATAATAATAATAATAATAATAATAATAATAATAATAATAATAATAATAATAATAATAATATAATAATAATAACATCGAAAAATACTTTAGGAATGAGAACACAGGTTCGAAATTTCCCCAAGACACTTGACACCTGATGAAGGCTGGAGAGTATATAAGCCGAAATGTTGTGTTAACAACAAACAAGATGAGGACAAATATCCGTCAAATGTAAATAATGCAAATAATGTAAATAACGTACATAATTCCTCATCTCTTAAATATACAACTGAACTGATACAATGTTTGAATCGTTCTCGTTGGCACTGTTCTTTCTACTCTTATTGGCATAGTTGTTATTGTTGTTGTTATTATTGTTGATGTTGTTTTTTGTTTTATTAGTTTGCCCGAAAAGTTCAGAGCGCTTTTAAGCTAAATCTTATAACGCTTCATTGAACACACCTGAAACATAAAACAGTTAAAATTTTGGCATTGCTTGAAGTGGTAGTGCATCTCTTCTTTGTTCCTCCTAAAAATAGATTTGTCTTTCATTTCGGTTACCTTTCATTGACATTTGAATTGGATAACCCAATATTTTATTTTCGCATTGTCATATTTTTCTCTTTTGGAAAAGAAGAAAATCCTGCACAGACATGCAAAAAACATTTTTTAAGTTTATGGTGATGTCAACTGTTGGAAAGTGGTTTGCAAAATCTAAAGCTGTAGAGTTTAGCCTGGAAGATTACAACCGATGTGAAGATCTTCAAAATTGAACGATGCTTTGAAGGCAAAAATAGAAGTAAACTCACGTATCACGACTAGAGAAGTAGCAGAGGAGCTGGAAGTCTCTAAAAGCACGGCTCATGAATACCTCGTGAAGCTAGGATGCATTTCTCGCTATAATGTATGGGTCCCTCACAAAATCACAGAAAAAAGTTGCTGGGACCGGTATCCGTTTGTGATATGCTTTTGACATGGAATGAAGGCATGCCATTCTTTAAACAGCTTGTTATTGGAGATAAAAAAATGGATTGTGTACGGAAATGTAGTGCAAAAAAGATCTCAAAGTTTGCGTAAGGATCCCCCAAAATAGCAAGTAAAGCAGAATATCCGTGCCAAAAAGCGCTATGCTTTGTGTTTGGTGGGTACATAAAGGTATTATTTATTATGAATTCCTCCCTCAAGACCAGGCCATTAATTCTGATGTGTCAGCTGACTAATTTAAACAAAACAAATCAAAGAATTGAGGCTGGAGATTGCTAACAGGAAAAGGGTAGTGTTCCAAGAAGACAATGCCCGACTACGTCTGTCTTTGGTTACCCAAACGAAGTTACATGAACTTGGCTGAGATCTCTTACCCCATCCGACTACCACTTGCTTTTGAATCTCCGGAACTCATTGCAAGAAAAAAACAATTAACGATTTAGATGGAATCAAAATGCATCAAGCTAACTTTCTTTCTTCAAAACCAGTGAAAATTTATGCTGATGGAATATTTAAATTGTCTGATAGATGGTTAAAGGTCATTAATAATAATGGAAATTATTTCATTGAATAAAATTTATTGAAAGGTCAATTATTTATATTCTTTTGTGCATATTAAGAAACGCTCGGAACTTTCCGGACAACCTAATAGTCGTAATTGTTGCTGTTGTTTTTATTGTTGTTGCCATAGTTTTCATTGTTGGCGTTGTTTTTTTTTTTCTTGGCATCGTCATCCTTATTGTTGTTGGTAATGTTTGTGTTTCAAAAAAGCTTTGATTACTTAGACTTACAACTGAAGACGTGTCATTTTTTTTCCTTTCTGCCTACACATCGGCCCTGTGCGGCCGTGTTCTTACATTTCTTAGGAAGAATTTAGCGTAAAATACACAACTTAGCGGTTCGGCAAAAGAGACCGATAGAATAAGTACTGGGTTTACAAAAGAATATGTCCCGGGGTCAATTTGCTCGAGTAAAGGCGGTGCTCCAGCATGGCCGCAGTCAAATGACTGAAACAAATAAAAGAATAAAAGAATAGAACTAATAGAGAACTGACGATGTATACAAGACTGGACTGAAAAGTTCATAGACTGACTATGAATGAATGATATCAGAGCTGAGAAATATTGCATGCATTAATTTCAGTTTCCCTTATTAATAACTTCATTGTTTCTTTCTAGGTAAACTGACGACTGACTGTTCAAAGGAAACCTCAAAAGTTACTTGTAGTGACTTCTCTTGGAAAAAAATTGACTAAATTTGCTATCGTGTTGTTATGAAGTACCTGCAGAAGAAGGGTTTGATCTCCAATAATATTCATTGTGACATGCGTGCTACATTAGGGGATGACACTCTAGCTTTTTCAACAGTGCAAAAGTGGGCGGCTGATTTTAGAAGGGGAAGTGGAGTCTTGAAGAAGACACAAGCTCTGAACGTACTGCAACCGCCACTACCGAAGAAAACGTTGATCATCTTCAGCACATGCTGATGGAGGACAGGTGATAGCCTATAAATCAAACAGCCAATTTTATTTGCATATCCTGTGAGAGAGTTGAGAATATTTTGCACTATGAACTTCGCATGACGAAGGTTTCTACTCGGCGGGTTCCACGATGAAACTTGCACCAGCCTGATCATATCACGGGAAATTTTCACATTGTTTGATATAGATCCAACTGGTTTTCTTGAACGCTTCCTAACGCAGGATGGGTATTGGACCCATCACTTTCAGCTAGAGGCAAAGAAACAACACAAGCAATGAAAACACCCCTTCTCACCTGATCTAAAGAATGCCAATATCATTTCATCTGCAGGAAATGTGGTGCTCTCAAATTTTGGGGATGCAAAAAGCAGTGTGATTATTGACTATACTCAAAAAGAATATAGTATCAATAAAGAGTTTTATGCCAACATGCTAAAGCGGTCACTAAAGGTTATCTTGACCAAATGCCCAAGAGAACTGACGAAAGGATTCCTGCTTCAGTACACAAGTCCTTGCTTTCAGCGGCTACTGTGGTCTGGAACTGGTTGATTATCATCCATATTCTCCTGATTTGACCCCATCTAATTATCTATTCATCATCATGAAAGAACACGTAGCTGAGAAACAGTATCGTAGTAATGACGACATCATATATGCTAATGATGACTTCTTTGTCCAACAAGAGGAAAGCTTTTGCGATCAATGGGATCCAAATACTGCAGTACCGGCAGAAGTATTTGGACCACAAGGGAAACTATTTTGAAAAATAAGTTTCATTGGGCTCCATTCCATGTGAGCCTCCTGGCCAGATATTGTATCTTTCAGCCGATATACATGAGTAATATTTTACCGAAGTATATAAGAAATTTACTTTAAAAGAGATCCCAAAATGAGGTTTCGGTTCCATAAAGTACAACTGTTTTTAATTATCATCGAGCCGGGTCGTCTGCTGCTGGAGAGGACCGACCAGGTAAAGAACCTGGGTATCTTGGTGGAATCTTCCTTTTCGCCTTCGGCCCAGTGCGTCCATGCTGCCAACAAATCACGCGGAGTTCTGTTTTTGATTCGACGGTCATTCGGAATGCTCACAGCAGCCATATTCCTACCGCTCTATGTCACGCCGGTGAGACCCATATTGGAGTACGGGATTCAAGCCTCTTCTACTTATCTCCTCAAAGACATACATCATCTCGAAAGAGTCCAGAAGCTGGCTACTCGCATGGTTCTTGGACTCAAGCATTTGTCTTATGAAGAAAGGCTGAAGACGCTCGACCATTATTCTCTAGAAAAACGACGACGCCGTGGTGATCTCATTCTTGCTCTCAACATCATAAGCGGAAAGTGTAACCTCTCGAAAGAGCTCTTCTTCACTCCTGCTCCAGAGCGTCGGCTGCGGGGTCACTCCGAATAGCTCTATCTGCGACGATTTCATCTCAATCGAAGGAGAGGGGCTTTCTCCGTCCGGGTTGCGGATCCGTGGAATAAGCTGCCGGACGAGATAGTGAAGATGCCGACGACCGCTCGGTTCAAAGTCTCTCTTGACCAGAAATGGCCTGCACTCTTTGCACGAACACCCTCCCTGTACATAACTCCATCTCCCCCTACATGGCCTTGCTTTTTTGCTTTTTGAGCCAAAGAAGTAACTTAACTTAACTGATATTTCATCTACAATGAATTTGATAACCCACTTATTGAAATCTAACAAAATATCATCCAGACTAGCTAGCATGTATTTAATTGCTTGGACGTGATTAATTCACATTTAAAAGGAAGATATTTCAACACTGAAAAGTATATATATATATATATATATATATATATATATATATAATATATATTATATATATATATATATATAATTATTTAAGTAGACAAATGAAGTATCTCATTACGGATAATTCGAAAGATAACCGATACCTGGGTAGCAAAATTCACAACAGAAATGGCACGGTTGAAGTTACGACCATAGGGCATAAAATCCGTGCCTTAGTGCGGAAATTTGAAGTTTTATATATTAAGTATAGAAAATAAAATAAAGGAATTTTTTTAAATCTTCGTTCAGCTCCATTCTTTCCTATACTTAATATATATATATATATATATATATATATATGATCAAAATAAGCAACAAGGATATCAACTGTGATGTTGTTGGTAAAACATGTTCTTTGTTTATCTCCTTATCCTCTTAGAGATTTTGGATAAAATTATACTAATGAGTCTTTCGAATTTAATTAAATTCTCTATTTTTGTGCAGCTGAAGATTGCTCAACATTTTAAATTGGTGTAATGTTTACATTGTTCAAATAAATGGAGTCGCATGAAACGATTGCACTGAATTACCTCTGGATCTCCTTGTTGCTTATTTTGATAATAATCACCTTATTCTAAATTGAATGGATAATATCATACTAAATGCTGGTGCCTTCAACTTAAGTACTATATTCATCTGAACATATATGTATAAATATATATATATATATATATTAGAAGGTTTGAAGATGATGTACAGGTATTTTATATTAGAAGAAATGAGGTACTCAGAAATTCGGATGGTTATATATTTACAGATATTTATTTGTATATTACATGTTTTTATACATCTTATAACTTATATCATATATCATATTTTAGCGCTTTCGTCCATTCTGGTGGAGTTTTCAAATTGAACTAAGTTCTTGTCGAAAAGGTTTTGACCATTTTATAGTGTTATTGAGTGTGTAGTGGTGGTGAGGGATATAAGATAGTACAAGAGTGTGATGAATGGGGAGAAAGTGAGAGAGAGCATGTGTGTGTGTCTGTGTTTTTTATCTGAAAGATGTGTTAAAGAAAAAGAAGGAAAGGGAGAAAAGGGAGTGAGGGAAGAAGAAAAAATTGCTTTGCTGGTTTCTTTTGTATACATATATATATATAGTAGCTATATATAATTTGCCAATGAATCATTTCAGGTTTAAGAAACAAAAGCATCACCTATGATAAAATCAAAAAGGAATGACATCGTATTATGTATTCGTTTACCTTGAAATACAAATAATTTGACAAGCCAAGGAGGAAGCCGCTATGTCAAGGGCTCTAAAACCACTGGACGCAAGAATGATTGGGAACAAAAGCAATGTTTGTGAAACAAACTAATTATGAAGTAACCCATGTGTTAATACAACTCATGTGTTAATTAAACATGGTATAGTTATCTCCCCTACTGTCCCTCTCGCGTCTGACCACTGTCCGAAGTCAGGACGCCATGATAGATCGTTAGCTCCTACACGCATTTTTTTCTCTCCTTGTTTTTTTCTGTGTATCTTTCTGTCGAAGAGTGTAGGCTCGAAACCTAAAAGACTTGTTCTATTTCTATTCCTGAGCGCCATACTAATACATTTGTTTGTTTGTACTCCACCTCCCTTCGTCTTTTGCTTATTTTCGTAAAACTTCCCGTTATAGTTAGCAACATGCTGATAGTGCGCTGTGATTCCCTTGTTCACTATTTAAGTAAATTTATAACCAGAAGCCAAGCAACATCGCAAATTCCATGTTAGATTAGATGAACAGTTAGGTCAGTTGATTGAATAACTGAAACTTCGGTACTAGTTCAACGAAAGAAGAATCTTGGTTATGCAATTGACTCAGGCATCTGGCAGTGAGAGATTTCTTGCAACTATGGCATTACTTAGATAAATATTTTATCATGGCATTACTTAGATAAATATGTAATTACTGGAATTAAATAAATGCCTTACCAGACTCCTTATAAGAGCAGAGTGTCGTTGCTGCTGTTGTTGTGTCTGGTGTTGTCTTTTTGTTTAATTTCTATCGTTCTAGTTCTTGCTTAGTTCAATAACAATGATAGGCTTTCTAGCTGTAGCCATTTTGTTTTTTCTAGACAAAGCGAACCTTCTCAACTGAATTATCGAATGTACTGTTCATTTTCCTTAGACAGACTGGTATTATTTGTATGAGATTTGGCTGATAATGTAACAGGTCGCAGCCCATATACAAGTTTCAGTATTGGCTTGTAAAGTCGAGGTATCTTATTAAAGTTACAAAGCAAGATACATCACCTAATAAAATAATAACTAGAAGATTCAGCAAAAAGGTTTGAAGCCATAACTATACAATATTGATTGAACAAGACAAAATAAATGAGAAAGTGATATGAAGATAGAAATGGTGAGAGAAAGAGAGAAAAAGAGAGAGAGAGAGAGATGGATAGAGAAAGTGATCGGAATAGTACGTGAAAGACAAGTACAGAAACAAACAAAAAAAAACAAACAAAAAAACTGAAAGGAAGAAAAAATAAGATTGAAAATGTGTGAAACGAAAGTTTATTCGTTTTATTTTTTCCGTCTTGTTCGTTTCGCCAGTGTTTCTAGCATCGTCACGTTTTGGACACCAAACCGAAGTGAGAATAAGCAAATTAAGTAGTGTGTGGGTTAAAAGATTGAAAGGTTGAGAAAAATAACCAAGATGACGTATGTTTCAGCGGGAGAAACACTCTGTATGTATGTACATATGTATGTATGTACATATGTATGTATGTATGTATGTATGTATGTATGTATGTATGTATGTATGTATGTATGTATGTAATTATTTATACATATGAGAAAAAGAACAGAAGTACAGAGATTGATCAGGTCAAAGTAGGGGGTCAACGCTCGTGTTATAAACAATTTGGTTTAGAGCATTAATCAGCGAAAGTCGGTGTTGTAATTCGCTTAGAGCGCTGAACCAAGAGAGACAATGCTTTGACCATCGATTTGGGATACATATATATATAGAGAGAGAGTAAGAGAAGGCGAGAGTTCAAGGACTAATGTAATTAGTTCTCTTAAACGTGACGCAGAAAAAACGAATTACTTGCTGAAATACTTACTTTAGTAATATCTTTGGTAATTTTTGTATTAATTTGACAGATCTGGTAAACTTTAAGCTTCGCACACACATACGTACACACATAGATGCACATATACAAAAATACATGAACGCGCACGGATTTATATGTGTATACACACGCATACACACATAATTATGTATATATATATATATGTATATATATATACATATATATATACATATATATATACATATATATATATATATATATATGTATGTATATATATATATATATATATATATACATACATATATATATATATATACATACACACACACACACACACACACACACACACACATATATATATATATATATATATAATATATATATATATATATAACACATAAATAAATGTATATGTGTGTGTATTTGTTAGTGCTTTGTATGACGCTTAGAGTATTAGGCGCTCTGTCAAATTATTTGAAATTATTTGCAAAGCTGCCAGGTGATACTAAACTAAAGTTCCAGAACACTCATCTACTCTAAAATACATTTGGTTTCCGTAGATCGCCATTGTGGCAGATATTTTATGAACTGCTCATCTACTAAGATGATCAATATTTATATCAGAAAATACACGTCTACACGTAAGTAATTTTGGAAGCACTCCGTCGGGTGCGACGACGAGGGTTCCGGTTGTTCCGAATCAACGGAACAGCCTGCTCGTGAAATTAACGTGTAAGTGGCTGAGAACTCCACAGACACGTGTACCCTTAACGTACTTTTCGGGGATATTCAGCGTGACACAGAGAGTGACAAGGCCGGCCCCTTTGAAATACAGGTACAACAGAAACAGGAAGTAAGAGTGAGAGAAAGTTGTGGTGAAAGAGTACAGCAGGGATCACCACCATCCCTGCCGGAGCCTCGTGGAGCTTTTAGGTGTTTTCGCTCAATAAACACTCACAACGCCCGGTCTGGAAATCGAAACCGCGATCCTATGACCGCGAGTCCGCTGCCCTAACCACTGGGCCATTGCGCCTCCACGTAAGTAATACATATATGCATACATGAGTAAGTAAAACATACATACATAAATACATACATAGTCATGCACATAAGTATTATATTTATGGATACATACGCGCATAAATACAGACGTGGCAATTATGTAAATCTTATACAAAAACCCAAGCGCCAAACAGCAAAGGAGGAGGTTTTCTTGAAATAATATCAAACGATACTCATAGAGCCTCAGTCCGTAATCTATGTGCATGTATATACATATTGCACGTATATGCATGTATATGCAAGCCTAGGAAACATTTTCTAAAGAAGATCAGCCATTGCCTGTGCATGCAACGCTTACTGAGACTCGTCCCTGAACTTTATCCGAGGCAGAGGCTACTGACATGGCTGAAAAAACTAGCACCAATGTTGTTACAATCGTTGTCACTAGAAGGAAAAATTGTTGGAACCGACAATGCAAGATATCTTACCCATTTCGCTATCATTTGCACGAAAGACAAAGTTGATCTCGGCCGAATATAAGTCCAGTAGAAAATAGTAACAAATACCACAGGCATATATCCATCACTCCAATGATATTACTAACTTACTACACAATAGGGTTTATCTTTGAATATATATATATACATATATATATATATATATATATATATTAATAATAAAATATAATATAATATATAATAAAAATAGATGTGTCTATCTATCTCTCTGGCTGTCTGTCCACCTATAGGAAGAAAAGTTGCAGCGTGGATATAAAAACTAAAAGTTAATACTTGTGTAAAATTCCCCATCGAAGACAATGGAATTGGTCCCGATTCTCTAGTCGCTCTCCGAAGGGAGATACTGGCCCTTTTCAAAGATGTACATAATCGCATTTCAAAAATAAATGAAGGGACTAAGATAATTTTTATATAACCACTTCGAAATGAACAATAAATAAATAAAGGTTGTAAGGGTTTTAATTTTTATCGGATTAACGTACCACTTTATAGGTTTCAGCCGAGCCATGCTCGGGCACCACCGTTTTGCTACACTTTTATTATTGAGAACCTCTTCTGATATGCGACATTTGGTGAATAAGGGAGTTTGATATCGCTGCTCTCATTTGCACCTCCCACTGCGGGGTAGGTGCATCTGGGACTCTCGACAGGAAGAGATGCAATTTTGTTTTGAAAACACCTACAACTACTTTGAGTAGGTCTCTGAGGCTGTTTGGGATAATATTAAAATCTATGGGCCCATGAAACCCTGGCTTTTGCAGTAACTAGTCCTAAAGCGCGACAGCATTGCTGGGATATATTCCACTGTGCAGTGGTGACCCATTCTGGCATTTGTGTAGCTGTAAATACCAAAATTTGGCACAATCCTTTCCAGGATCTTCCAGATGTATGCTACTGCATATCTCTCCAGCCTTCGCCCCAGGGAATAGAGCCTTAGCTGTTTCAGCCTTTCGCAGTAGCTGAGCTGTTGCAATGAGACGATCTGCTTTTTAAAGCTTCACTAGATTGCGTTAAGGTCCGCTGCTCATTCTACACTGTGGGGTGACCATAGTTGGGAGCAATAGTCCAGGCAGCTGAGAACAAATGTTCTCCAAAGGAACATCATGGTTTCGTTCGCTCTGGTTTTGAAGGTTTTCAGCATCCACCCAGCCAGTTGTCTGCACTTTGTCGCCATCTTAGTAATGTGCACTTCGAAAGGAATGTCACCACTCCTGTTGATACCCAGGTCACGCACTGACTTAGGATCTTGGATTGAGTTTTGAGTGCTGGTAGCACAGGGATTTTTTATATGTTTTTTCATGTATATTTATCTATTTATTCCCTCCACCTAACAATAACAAACTGCCTACCTCTTCTTGACCACCAAAAAGCAATTGTCTTCTAATTTACCTAAATTCCCATCCCATATATCTGTTTCTATTCATTTATTCTATTTATTCATTTATTTTCTCACTGATTCTTCTCATTTCAAAAAACACTCTGGCCTTTTGACCACTCCCCTAAGAACAATAGCTTGTGCCCTGTTTATCTCCTAAATACCAACCTACCCAAAAGACGTCCCCCACCACAACTCCATTAAATATGCCTAAATGCATAAATACCAGAACTTATTTTGACAGCCAGCTTCCTGAAGATTTCATCTGAATGAAACAGTTCTAGTCCTGTAGAAGCTCCTTCTATAAAATAAATTACTTTACTCTGCTATGTATTGAGTAACATATTTACTGTGGTTAACCCCGACTCAACCCGGGACCTACATATATATATATATATATATATATATATATATACATACATATATATATATAATATATATATATATATATATATATATATATATCTATATATATATATATATATATATATATATATATATATAGGGAGATTTTACGAAAAAAACAACAAAAGACGTTTCGAGCCTACGCTCTCCTACAGAAAGGGACACAGAAAACAAGGAGAGAAAAAATGTGTCTAGTGGTTAACAATCTATCATGACGTCTGACATATATATATATATATATATATATATACATATATATATATATATATATATACAAACACATACACACACACGCACACTCACATATATATGTATATATATATATATATATACACACATAAAGATACAAACACACACATATATATGTATGTATGCATGTACGTATGTATTCATGTATGTAATACACACAAAGGAGTACTCAAAAGAAAGCAGAATTTTACAATATTATTTTCTTCATTTAATTTTAAATGTTTACACATTTATCGCCTCCAAAGTATTCTCCATTTCAAGCAATGCATCAGTTCAGACGCGTTTTCCACTGATCGAAGTAGTGCTGGAACTCTCCGTCGTGCATAGGGCGAATGCACTTCGTACAAGAGGTACACTAATGAATAGGAGACCGTTGGGGGCACCACGAACGCTACGGACCCCACAAAATGTGGAATATGTCAGACAAGCTTTGATACGGAGTCCGAATTGCTCTGCTCAAAGCCATCCCACTGGACTTGGCATCGGTAATCGATCGGTAAGGCGTATTTTGCATTAACACCTGAATTACCACCCGTATAAATTGGTCACGAGGCAACACTTGAAACCATGGGACTATGTACAGCGGATTAACTTCGCACATCAGATGGAAGCAATTTTTGAGGTAAATGATAAACTCGGTCCCCTCGGTCTCCTGACTTGTCTATTTGCGATTATTTGTTGTTGTGAAAGACCAAGGCATGTGTGTATGCGTATAGGCACCATACATTGGACGATTTGAAGGAATCTATTCGCGTAGAAGTTGCCCAAATCGACAGAGCAATGCTGGAGAGAGTGCAGGTAAACGTCCAAGAATGCCTTCAGAAATGCATCAATGAAAACGGACATCACATAATACGTGTTGTTTGCCACACTTGATTTTGACAAATGCTAATTATAGGCAAACACATTTGATGTTAATAAAATTTATTGGCAGCTAAAATTAATGATTTTGTGAATTTTTCAGAAATGTCCGTCCTCTCTAGCTTTATCTGGCTAGGTGAAGGGGATTTCCAAAATCGCCATGCTAACCACATATCTTTCTGCCGTAACACGCACACATACACTCATCGGACACAGACAGTGTGTCGTTAACCAGCTGGAGAAGATAGCTTCCTGGGGCTATAAATAACATAAGCGTCATCTCCCATGGGTCCGTTACATTTAAGTGGCAAATATACTTCAAAATTCCGTGCTGCTACTGTTTACGTCTCACTCAGAGAATTATTATTGCTTGTTTCTCCTTTTTCGAGATCTGCGAAAGTTTGTTACTGGAAAAAGCATATAGTACTTTACGTTCGAAATGAGCTCTCATCGCTAGATGGTGATTGTCACACATTGATGACGGAATACTACTCTGAAACCCGCGTCTGTGTGTATCCCGTAAAGCTGGAGATGGGAACGATGATTTCCCTTCGCAAATACCAATCGGACACAGTGTGTCGTTAGCAGGCTAGAGGAGATGTCTTCCTGGGTCAATAACTAACAGTAGCGTCGTCAACTATGGGTTGACACACACACACACACACACACAACACACACACACACACATATATATATATTATATATATATATATATATATATGTGTGTGTGTGTTGTGTGTACAGAGAGAGGGGATCCGCGTTACGGCTACCTCTGGTTACAGAATTTTGTGCTTACGAAAATTGTAAAGTATGGCCAATCATCCCAAGTTAGTCTATACTTTCGCTCTTACAGAAAGTCGGAATGCGTAGTTTAAATTGTTAGCAATTTAAAACAACACTATTTTCTAAGCTCAGTGGCCACTTGCGCCATAGGTAAAATCAATATTAATGATTTGAAGTACCATCATCACCTTCCATGATCGTTAGAAGCATGTATTCCTTAATTTTATCTCGTCATTCTTCTTTCCTTATCTGTTCTTTCAGAAGAAGACTGTATTCTGTAAACGTAGAAGAATTTTCCTCCTATTTTTTTTCTGATTTCCTGAGCTAACACCCAATATTCTGTTTTTTTTTCTTCGTCTTTTTGTTACATATCTTTGGCCCTACAAGTTGTTCTGAAGAATTTTGACAATGCTTTGTTTCTTTTTTTTCTTTTTTTTTCTTTCAACAACAGCTTGTCACATTGGTGAACAGTCAAAAGTGTTAGAATACATAAATATTAAAAATATAGTTGAGAAAAAGTTAGCTGACTTGTAGAAATGGAAGTTATGTGAATGCTGGAAAAAAGTCATCCGTACCATGGTGATTCACTCAGTGTATCAAAGTACCGATATCATGATTGCTGCGCCCCAAACAATTTAAAGGCTATAAGACATGATGTGTGAGGCCAGCTGGCAGAAACGTTAGCACGCCAGGCGAAATGCTTAGCAGTATTTCGTCTGCCGCCACGTTCTGAGTTCAAATTCCACCGAGGTCGACTTTGCCTTTCATCCTTTCGGGGTCGATTAAATAAGTACCAGTTACGCACTGGAGTCGATGTAATCGACTTAATCCATTTGTCTGTCTTTGTTTGTCCTCTCTGTGTTTAGCCCCTTGTGGGTAGTAAAGAAATATATAAGGCATGGTGTGTGAGGCCGTGGTGGAAGCTGGGTAAACTATTATCTACCAGTGGCAATTTAAAAAAATTTTTAAATAGTTTTATTTTTGTATTATATATTGTGTTTTGTTTTCCTTCAATGCACACTGTGAAATATAGCCCCGACTCTCTTTCTGTCTGTCTGTCTACCTGCCAGCCTGTCTGTTTGTCTGTCGGCCTGCTTGCCTGCCTGCCTGTCTGTCTATCTCTATCTCTTTATTTCTCTCTCTCTCTATCTCTATTTACCTCTCTGTCTATCTATCCATCTGTCTCTGTATAAATATGGATGTATATATACATATATACACATACATATACATACATTCATACGTCTGTGTATGTAAATAAGCATATGCATACATATAAGTTCGTACACACGGACTCATTTATGTCGTGTACATAGATGTTTGCATATATATATACATGCACATACTACTCACATTTACACACGCACAGACACATACGCACAGATGTATATATATTTGTGTGTGTTCACCGAACGACAATTACTGGTGTTTAATCAGGAGATAATTGAAGGGCTAACATTATGTATTATATCCTGAATGTTAATTATTCTTACATTGTACGTCAGTGCGTCGGAACTAAATCTAGGACAATTGGGCTTGCACAAAGAACTAGGTTCTTAATAAAGGTTTTTGCTTTGTGACCAGTATTTGGTAGTATCGGGTGCTGTTGTTGTTGCTCACCTCAAGCGCTCGAGGATAACTCTCAGAAGCGCTAGAGCCGCGGAAGGGAGACGAATCATCTCAACCATTGTAGCCCCTAGTTGGCGGATATAGCGTTCCATCATAAGGGACATCTCAGCCAGAGATGTTCTGCAGATTCCACCTTCTCGTTACAGAGTCTGCATTGATCTGTGTCGCTGCGTCCTGACATCTTTTGCCACCGCCTGAGTGCCGGATGGCGACCAGTACGGAAACGTATTATGTCTGTGAAGTGTGCCTTCGAGAGAGCTGCTTAGGTTCTGTCATCTGGCTTCTTCGTGAAGACTTTCTTCAGAGGGGGGGTGTTGAATTGGCGTTGGCTGGAACGTTCGACCGCCTGACGAATGGCTGTAACGATGGCGGCATCCGGTTGTGGAAGCGCCGAGCCACGTTTCGCCTGCATATCTGCGAGTTCATTGTCGCGGAGGTTGCAGTGGCCCGGCACCCAGATTACCATCAAAATCTTGCCAGCTGCTACTAGTGCTGCTCTTTGTTGCAATTCCCTAATTGTCCTGTTTGGGGGGAACGCGTTGTCTATCGCTTCAACCAATGATTTGCAATCGCAGACTATAGCCGCGGAAGCCCAGTTGTCATTGTCTACTGTTGGCCACAGGTGTAACATGTATCTTGCACTGACCAAATCCTAGAGAACGTTTTCTTTGCAGCTTTCCGTGGTCGATAAAATAAAGTACGATTAATGTAGTGTTGACAATGTAATCGACTTACACTCTCCAATGTCTTGCACTATTGCCTAAATTAAATACAAATGAAAAAGAATAAGGTCATGAGCAATAACACTGCTGCTACCAATACTACTACTACTACTACTACTACTACTACTACTACTACTACTACTACTACTACTACTACTACTAGTACTACTATTTTTGTTTATATCATTACTATTTTTTGAGGCGTCGAACTGGCAGACTCGTTACTACACCAGATACTTGGTGGACCACCAGGGTTCCGCAGACCACAGGTTGAGACAACTGATATAGGATAATATCCCATGTTGGGAATGAAGACTTGAGAGCGAAACTGAACAGATCAAGAGAGATATTAGACAGATAGATGCAATCATAGAAAAGAAAAGACAAGACGTGCAAAAAAAGTGCAACGTTTATCATAAAGGACTGCAAGTAGTTAAATAATAAATAAGACAAAAAATCAAAGCAATGTCAGGTAAGCATTTTAAGTAAAAGCAGATGCCAGCAGAGAACAAATCAATACCAGCAGAATAGATTATACACGAATAACGAAAGAAAATTTTATGAACAACTAAACACCGAAGAGGAATATCAAGGGAAAGATATAACAGATGCTGAAGCGACAAAAAAATTCTTGGCAGGAATCTGAAGTAAAAAGTCCGACATAATACAAAAGTTGCATCTATCAAAAGAGTTTGTCTCTACTTTACTAATTCAGCAAATAGATTATTTGCTGACTCATGCTATTTGCCAACTACTAAGATTTTAGTAGATACGGAGCCAGTCGATTATTCCGGTCCCATATAGAATGGTTAACCATTAGATACTTGTTAAAGTATTCCGCTTTTTAAAGATTAACATTGGACTAAAGAGCAAAATTAGTAACAGCAGAATAGACAACAGCGGCAACGAGGCCAATCACGACAGCAAAATAACAACAAAAACAACAACAACAACAACAATACATCCACATTAAATAATTCATAAGCTTTCGGAGACACATCAAGGCAATTGTCACTCTGGAATATTTTGTCCGATGAAATACCGATTCTAATATCCGCTATGTTCATCAACTTCGCTCTCGTCTCCGCTTCTCCTTCTCCTTTCCCCCCACCTCTTCTGTATTCCGACCTGTTTCTCTGCCTCTTCCAATCTCCATATAGTGTCACATATATACAAGACAAATAGATCCTAAAACGTATTCTTCTATTATTGTTGTGCTTTGTTTTCGCGTTTATATTATCTTTTTTTTTATAGTTCCTGCATAAATTTCTGAATAAGAGCCAAAGTTCGAAAGTTCAAAGAAACCACAGCTGTGAGACATGAGAACTGCATGATTTTCCTTTGTTTTCCGAGTCGTTATTTTGATCCTTAATTCTATACACAGACAATCACACTTTAATCACACTTACGTGTGTTTGTGTATCAGTGTACTTGCGTATATAAATGCGTATGTACTTGCGTATGTACTTGAGTATATAAATGCATATATACACGCCTGACGCACGCTCAAAGACACACACACTCACACACACAAACTAACATACATATATATGTGGCAAAAAGCTTACTTCTCATCCACATGGTTCGGGCAACTGTCTTCTACTATAGCCTTGAGCCGATCAAAGCCTTGTGAGTGGTCTTCATTGACGGAAACTGAAAGAATCTAGTCGTATATGTATTAGGGATACAACTTTTTAATTTTGTTTCTCGAAAACAATTTCGTGTATCATATTCAGATGAGA
>NC_043001.1:124166275-124173775 GCF_006345805.1 Octopus sinensis | reverse complement strand
CCAGACCCCGAGCAACTCACCGGGCCGTCTGTCCAGCGTCCCACGACGGAGGTACTGGTGGACGGCATGGGCTTGCTTCTCCAGGTGCCGAGCCGCAAGCCCACTGACTTTTCCCGGTTGATTTTTGCTCCTGTCACCGCTTCGTAGTCTTTCAGTGTCTCGCCGACCGCTCGATGTGCTCGTGGCTTGACACTATGACGGTGACGTCGTCGGCGTATGCAGACAGCTCGTCCCGCATCCTAATTCTCGCGGGATGCCCTCAGAGTCGCCACTTCCGCAGTAGTGGCTCAAGAGTCAATACGTATAGAAGCGCCGAGAGGGGGCATCCCTGACGGACCGAACGTGCAATGTCGAAGGGTCTCGATAGATGTCCATTTACGCGAATTACCGAACGGATGCCCCTGTACAAGGCAGCTATCCAGCCGCGGAAGACTGGACCGAAACCAGCCGCTCTCAGGACTGCCTCAAGTATCGATGGTCTACCCTATCAAAGCTTTCGATTGATCCCAGTTGATCAAGGCCCCACCCATGCCAGGTTCGTTAACTACCCTGTCTATGATGTAGCGCATCAGATGGAGGTTGTCATGGATTATCCGGCCCGCACGGCGCACGTTTGTGCGTTGTCGACCAGTTTCTCCATGACAAGCGCCAACCTCTTGGCTAACACCTTTGTCCAAAATTTCAGGTCTGCATTGAGCAGAGTGATTGCCTAAAGTTATCTATAATGTTTTCCCTTGTTTGGATCTTTCTTCAGCAGAGTTACAGCTCCTCGACTCAGAAAACCGGGTATGCTCCCGTTTTTGCTGCCAGTTGCAGTATACAGACCGTGCCAAGACGTCTCCAAACAAGTCTGGCATACAATAGTAAATTCGTAGGGTAGACCATCCAAATCCGGTGATTTGTCCCTCGAGCATTCTGCCATCGCTTCCCGCACTTCCCCTTCCGCCGCCGTGATGGCACCTTCGCAGCATTCTGCCATCGCTTCCCGCACTTCCGCCGCCGTGATGGCACCTTCGCAGCACCCTCCTTTCTTTGTCGAGAGTCGTTGGCAGGCTATGTAGGTAGGCCCTGAAGTCTACCCTACGTTCTTGCCCTCCACTCGTCCCGAACAGTCGGGCAAAATGCTGCTGAAAGCCTCACCATTTTACTTGGCTCGAGCAATTCGCGCCCCTGTTCATTACCAGTGACGAATGGTGGCTTGTTGCCCTGTTGCGCCTCTGCCACCGGGCCTCTCTCGCGGCTCCAACACCTTCGTTCCTTAGAGCACGCATCCTAGCTCTGACAGCACATCCTTCGTGTTTGGCGTTGAAGTGTGGTCGAGGGCCAACCTCGCCCGCCAAACGTCGGATGCGATGCGCGCTTCTATTGCCCTCTTCTAGCTTCTTACTAGCTCACCCTCTACTCTATTTCTATCTATGGCTAGTGCTTTGCTGTACCTAATCGCTTCTGGCTTTTACTGCTCTCTTTGAGGGCAAACCACACCATTTGTTGTTGATGATGGCTCCCGTCAAAGCCCTCTTTACTAGTGTGCTAATCCGTCTCTGAAAACTTGTCTGGACGGGAATGATGCGTTCAGTTTCCAGTACCCAGGACCCTGTCTATGTGCCTTATCTAAGTCTAGCGTACCCGTCACCAATTTGTGATCCGTGTAGCTGACTGTGTGGAATTGTGGACATCCTAAGTTATCCTTGTCTACTGTCCTACACAGTATCCTATCTAGATACGATCTCGACGACCCACTGCGGTTGCTCCATGTCCACGTTGGTGCATTTGGGTGGTCGAGTCGGTACCTGTCAGACAGTTGGAATCGTCTGAGCAGGTCTCTGAGGCATTTGCATCCCCTTCTATAGATAGATAGACAAGTAGATAGATAGATAGATAGATAGATAGATAGATAGATAGATAGATAGATAGATAGATAGATAGATAGATAGATAGATAGATAGATAGATAGATAGATAGATAGATAGATAGATAGATAGATAGATAGATATGCGAGTGTGTGTCTGCAGTAAGAAAGAACTTACTATTCACAACGAAAATTGAATTATCAACAATGTTGGCTGAGGCTGGAGAGGAGCTAGTAGAATGAAAAAGAAATAGCAAGTATCAGAAATAGAATAAAATTTATAAAAAAATGTTAATCGAAAAGAAAAATATTTGTTATTTTTGTGTTGTTTTTAGACTGTAATAACAAGATTTTGATGAAATTTCTTGATTTCGAGATAGGACAATAGAAAATCGAGGTATATTCCTCGGAGACATAGCTTAATATTAGCTTACTACTAAATAAATTACTTATATAGCATGAATTATGAAGTAGGAGATATGTATGTACACAATCGCACACGAACAATTCATATATTGGTATGTTTGAGTGTGTGTATCTATGTGGGTGTGGGTGTCTGTGGACGTATGTGTCTGCATTCATTTACCAGTACGTAGGCTTGATATTATATATATATATATATATATATATATATATATTATATATATATTATATATATATATATATATGATGCTGTATATTTTATTTAACGTGGATATAGTATAGGAAGCCACGTAAATGCACCATTCGTTGTGAGAAATCTCATAAAAATGTAAAAGACTAAGCTACATAGAAGTGTATCACTCGCAGTCAAAATCTCCACATGTTTTGGTGCATTTGCTAAATCCGCATTTCTGTGTCTTTGCACGTCATCAGTAGCATGTTTCCACTGCCAGCCGCATGCTTAGGCAAATTTAGCCACTAGTAATATACAAAGATAATTATCAACAAAGTACTGGGATCGGCAATAGCTGGAGTGTTGGATAATATCCCTTATTAGTGATTGAAGCGGTATTGGTTCAACCTATTGTCTACTCTAGATACATTCCTCTGCTTTCTTTTATTTTTTCACGATACGTCTGTACAAGATTATTTTTCCAAGAGAAATCAGGATACAATGGGAATTCCTATCTTATAGCCACTTTATATAGGACATACAGAATACTATTCTGAACAGACATCAACTTTCGTCGCCTACAGTAACTATATATATAACAGTCGCAAACAATCAATATATATATATTATACGATTTTGGTGCGAATGGGTTTTTTTTTATACGGCGCTGTGTTTTACAATCATATGAATACTAATAATAGTATTTTTCATATAAGCTCAATGCTTATGGCGATCACTGTGCAATGACTAAGGAAAATAGTCTAATAAAGGGGGATATAAGCCCTTGAGAGCGAAAAAAAAAAGAAGGCGTTCTTATCCGAATGGGACTCGAACCCGCATCCCTTTGTAAACGCGTCTAAGTGTATTAACTTTACAGCAGTAAATTAGGCTCCCCGTTTTTATCAAATTTAGGAACTATATTAGTTCGAATTAGTTTTTATGCAAACAAACTTTCTATATGCATTCGGTGCGAATTTTTTTTTACGGTGCCCTGTTTTACAATCCTGTAAATAATAATAATGGTACTTTTATATAAGCCTAAAGCTTATGGTGATCACCGTGCAATGACTAAAAGAATAATAATGTAATAAACGGGTATGTAAGGCCTCGACAGAAAAAAGAAAGCTTTCCTATCCGCGTGTGACTCAGACCCATATCGCTTTGTTAACGCAACTGTGTTGCATTTACACAGTGAATTAGCCTCCCTGTTTATATGTATATTATATGTATATGTATATATATATATATATATATTATATATATATATAATATATATATATATATATAATGTGTGTGTGGTGTGTGTGTGTTTCTGTGTGTGTGTGTGTGTGTATGTAATTGTGTGTATGTATATATATATGAAATACATAGACACACACATACGGGAGTTCGTTTAATTATATTATCGTTTATATTATCGTTAAAGTGCAGTACTTTTCAATAAAGTGGTCCACAAAGTCTTGCTGGATTATACCGTTAAATCGATGCTTAGAAAGAATTAACAGAGACATTCATCTCCTAAGACATGATAAAATGGAAACCCGGGTAACATAGGGTTCTGTTACGAATACTGTATGTCTCACTATACAAAGTAGTCGGCAAGAGGAAAATCTTTCTTAAGATGCTAATCTACTTTTAAAACATTTTTTCTGGTTTTTTTTTGTCATTTTGCGGGATGACCCACACCCTCGTCACTAGATGAACATATTGCCAAACGGCTGATTCCCTGACTACATGATCAAGTTATCGTTATTCATTTCCGTCCCTTTCTATAGGGCTTACATGTCCCATTATTACACAATTCTCTTTAGTCATTGCACGGTGATCACTTACAAGCTTGAAGCTTGTAAAATACTGTTATTGTTATTAACAAAAACCATCGCAGTAAAAGCGCATGAAAGTTTGTTTAGAAAAACAACACTACGAACTGATTAAAGTTCTTAAATATGACTTACACAGAATACAAATGATTTGGATGTATAAAGGGGTTGGGGAAAGTTATTACAAACACAACAGCTGTTTCAGTGGGGGGGGGGCTCAGTGCTACGAAATAGTGTTTGTAGTTTGTTCCTATCATAGGCTGAGACGAGTCTCCGCCTTCAGAGGAAGATATTACATTTGAGGTGTTAAAAAAAGGGAAGTTCAAGGATGAAATGATTTTGTCGAGAGCCTAACTTATTAGGTGGGAGGGGAGGTATTCAGATTAGGAAAAATGAAAGGAGAAAATAAATATCAAAAGTGCGGGATTAATTGCAGGGAGTCAATGTAGTAGAGGTGGAAAATAGAAGGAAGAGGGGAGGGTATTGTAGGTAGTATGAGAATTTTAGTCTGTTAAGTTAGTGTGTATGAAATGTGTTGTGGGTGAAATGTGTGAATGGTAGTTAATTGTGCTAGTTTGTATGAAGGCTATTAAATTGATAGCTGAGATGGTGAGAAAGGGAATGACCATTACTTAAGGGAAATAAGTTGGCTAATTCAATGGACGAGGGAGATTGGTTTTGGGTGTTTAACACCAGAGGCTGAGAAGGAGGCGGCGGCGACGAAAACGAAGAAGAAGAAGAAGAAGAAGAAGAAGAGAAGAAGAAGAAGAAGAAGAAGAAAAAGAAGAAGAGAAGAAGAGGAAGAAGAAGAAGAAGAAAAAGAAGAAGAAGAAGAAGAGAAGAAGAAAAAGAAGAAGAAAAAGAGAAGAAGAAAAGAAGAAGAAGAAAAAGAAGAAGAAAAGGAAGAAAAAGAAGAAGAAAAAGAAGAAAAAAAAGAAAAAGAAGAAAGAAAAAGAAGAAAAAAAAAAGAAAAAAGAAGAAGAAGAAGAAAAGAGAAAAAAGAAAAAAAGAAGAAAAAGAAGAAAAAGAAGAAGAAAAAAGAAGAAGAAAAGGAAGAAGAAGAAAAATACGGGAGTGGTATGACAGTACTAGGATGTTGGTGGTATCCACTTAAATGCTCATGTGACCTAAAAGGGACCCGCTGTGTTTGTAATACCAGTGACTGGAATTGTTCTGAATAACCTAACAGTTAGGTCTTCTAAATTTTTTACTCACGGCTTCAGTGTTGTCATCGAGTGTACTTCAGCTTGAGTTAGGAAACTTTTAATATATTTGGGTTGTCTTTTGCTCTTTATGGTGTGCATTTGGAGGGTTAAATTCATTCTGTGGTTCCTTTCTAGTAGGGGAATGTTCTGGAGGAACATAAAGTCGATGGCTTTATTGTTAAGGGGGTTCTGTGTGGAGAAGTATGATAAGGCTTTTGGTTGTACGTCATTCTTTAACTTGGGATATCTGAGTTCGTAGATGTTGAGTTGTGGGGTAATTTGAAAGACTATATCATTTAGTGATGGCGGGTAGTTCCTGGTAATGAGTGTATCATTTAGTTCTTGTAGTCGTGTGTCCTTGATATCTGTATTAGGAAGTATAGTACAAATCGTTTTTGCTAGTTTGAAGGGGATACTCATTCTAGTGTGTCTGAGGTGGCATGAGTTGAACGGTAGATATTGCTTGGAGTCCGTGGGCTTATAGCATATATCTGTTTCTATTTTGTTGTTGGATTTCTTAATGAGGATGTAGAGCAATGGAAGTTTGAAAATTATGGGAATATTTAAAAACAACATTTCATTGAATATTTCCACAATTTAATTTTTTTTTAATGCTTTACTCTAAGTTGAAAAATGGCCAAGATTGAAAGCAGTACTGTTCATTGTGATAAAATTATCTTAGCATTTTCTACCTTATATATATATATGTATGTGTGTGTGTAAGTGCGTGTGTGTGTAAGTGTGTGTGTGTGTGTGTGTACGTGTATGTATATGTGTGTGTATGTGTGTATAAGAAAAGAGATGAAAAAAGAATAAACGATTATCTTGTGAACCTCCTTAACCTACACATATTTTCATTGTAAGATGTGTTGGACTCATAGCTGAGTGCCTGGCTAACACCTCCTTGTTTCATCAGGGTCCCGAACATCATTTTTCACTACGTTACTTGAACAAAGATATGTGTTTGCGGTTCTGATGAATGTGTAAGGTGTTACTCGCGCATTCAACAATCTTATACATGTTATATTGAAAATATATGTAAGGGTAATGAAGTTTGTAAAATACACATGTATTCCTTTCTTATTAATTTGTACTCAACTAATCTTTCATTCAGAAGCAGACGTACATTGAGTTCTTCACCAAGATATTAGCATTGAAATGCCTAAGCGATATATATATATGGGTGGTGCCTTGGATTGTAGGTTGTCCATATTTGGACAGTTTGTAGGTCACTATAATTGCGTACTACTTATAATTGCGTTAATGACATTTCAGCAAGTAGTGGACTACGCACCACGCCACCAAATAGTCTTTGAGAAAAGAGTCGACTTGAACCTCGTGTGTCCAGATGACATGTAAGTGGTAATACTTTAATTTATATTATCGTTTAAACACCTATATATTTTGCTTTAATCGTAACAAGGTTTTTATAATAATTGTTAATTATAGGTATTCTTTTATTAGTTTCTGATTTAATAAGCATATTTTAGTATCATCTATTAATTACTGGTATAAGTTTAACTTTAAAGCATGTAAGGATAATGAATATTTAATACGGATGGAGTGTTTTTAATTATTACCTTTTGAGATATGAAATAGTGTAATTCACTTAGAATTATATTATTAGCTAAGATAAGTTTAATCGAGTTTGTTTCGTTTTGGAAGGAACAGATTATAAAAGTTAATAACTATGGAAGCTGGTGGGAATACTGTATGGAATTCAATGGCTAGGTTTCTATTTAGTTTGATAATGTAGGAGTTAGTTATAGGTTTACATATAGAATTATTAATTTACCTATACTATTTTGGTACATAGGGTAAGTATGTTGTCTATGTTGTAGTTTAATTATTAATGTTCATGTTTAATACTCTCTAGGATTGAATTGAGATAGAATGTATGTGACGATATCTAAGGTATGTTTGTTCCCAGTAACACTTATTTTAGTGCTGTTGACACCACCGGATTCCATGGTACTGTCCAGCTGTCGAAACCATAGTGATATCCGTGGAGCAGCTGATGATGGAGGTTTG
>NC_043001.1:124146275-124156275 GCF_006345805.1 Octopus sinensis | reverse complement strand
TGGCCTATGTATTTCTCTTGACACCCAGAGTAGATTAGTGCGTATATCAGGTTCTCCGAAGCACATGTGAAGCTGCTTTTCACTGTGAAACGTTGTCCCTATTTGAAGGAGAACTTTGATCCCTCAATTAAATTGACGCATATCCCGCAGTTGGGTCTTCTGCATTTTTTTACTGACGTCTTCATTGTTGTTGTTGAGCGTATTCGGGCTTGTGTTAGGAGACTTTTCATAGATTTGGGTTGTCCCTTTCTTTATATGATGGAGTGTGTTTGGAGGATTAAGTTCATTCTGTGGTCCTCTTTTAGGAGGGGAATGTTTTGAAGGATGGTGTCGAAGGCTTCATTGTTAAGAGGGTTGTGTGTGGAGATGTATGGTAGAGCTTTTGGTGGTAAATCCCTTTTTAATTTTGGATGTCTGAGTTCGTGGATGTTGAGTTGTAGGGCATTTTGAAAACGTATGTCAATTAGTGAAGGTAGGTAGTTCCTGGTGATGTGTGTATCATTTAGTTCATGTAGTCGTGTGTCGCTGGTGCTTGCGTTAGAAACTATAGTACATATTCTTTTTGCTAGGTTGAGGGGGATATTCATTCTAATGTGTCTGGGGTGGAATGAGTTGAACGGTAGATATTGCTTGGAGTCTGTGGGCTTATAGTATACATCTGTTTCTATTAAGTTGTTAGATTTCTTAATGAGGATGTCGAGGAAAGGAAGTTGTTGATGACTATATTCCATCGTAAATTGAATGTTTACACCAAGTCCATTTATAAGTGCTTGGAATTCTTTAAGTCTCTCTATACCTTCATGCCATTTAACATCCTACTACTATCCATTTGACACCCTGCTAATATCCTTGACCCTTTAACAACTTACTACTATCATGGCACTCCCACATTCTTCTTCTCCTCCTCGTTTTCATCCTTCTTCTTCTTCTTTTTTCTTCTTCTTCTCATCCTCTGCCAAGAATTCACAACCACCTCGAACCCACAAGAGTAAACAAGAGAGACAGAGACATGCAGAAGCAAGGAAAATGTCCCTTGCATTTGAATACTATGCAAATATTCATTTAAAATCTTTTCATTAAATTTTTCCAAAATTTTATTGTTTTCCATACTTAGAGTTGAAAAAGTCTCAATGACTGGAACCGGTACTGAAATGTTTTTTATGAAGTTATTTTAACATTTTCTACCTTCACCTTTTTCCATATATATATATATATATATATATATATATATATATATATGTGTGTGTGTGTGTGTGTGTGTGTGTATGTGTCTGTGTGTCTGTGTCCGTGCGTGTGTGTATGTGTGCGTGTGTGTGTGTGTATGTGTGAAACTTTTAATCTAGTTCACGGGCCACCAGTACTAGATTTGTGGACCCCAGGCTGGGAACCACTGTATCATGCATGTCATCATGAATGCCGTTCGGGGCTGACCCTTTTCTTTCTGCAGGTACTTGATAACTTCACGATGCTAAATTTTGTCCATATACGAGAGATGTCGCTACCAGTTACATTTGGAGTTTCCTTTAGACATTGAGATGTGAGTTTACCTGGAAAGAATCAATAGAGTTATAAGCAAGAGGAGTTGAAATTAATGCATGCAAGATTTGGCAATTCTAGCAGCAATCCTTCATAGTTAGCCTACGAACTTTTCAGCTCACACTCGTACGTACACACATACGCACTGCGCATTGGTGGTAACGTTATTGTAGTCGTATAGTTTTGGGTTATTCTCGATCATGTGATACCTATAGTCAAATATACGACAAGCATGAGCCTTTAGTAATCACGTCTTTGCAGAAATCCATAGGAATGCATTAGCTAAAATAACCATCACTTATTAAAGACTGTGGGACGAAATCTGAGATGCGACCGTTAATTGTATTAAATCGAACGAAAACGTAGCCGATCCCTTGTTCGCTCAAATTGACGAATAATTCTTCCAGAAGAATGAATATTGAATTTTATGTTGTTATTCCTGTTGTTTTATTTTTTCATATTAGTCAAATTTCATAGCTTTTACTAAAGTGCATTTAAACTCTAATTATTTTCAGTTAATACTAAATCAAAGATTATATTAGCCTACGCTAAAAATTCAGTTTAATTACTTCAGAATGATTTAGCGATATTTAAATAGTTGGATAAAGAAGCATTTAGAAAACAAAATGACGAAGAAATCATACTGCCCTAAAACCAATTTGTCTAATTGGCACAAAAGCGCAATTTTATAAAGACAAGTTATATTCGTGTAAATTTTACCCCTGTATATTACTGGTTATTATTGTATTGATTCTAGAGAGAAGAAATGCAAATATCAATACCGGTGGACCATGAGCTAGGAATGTAATGTGACGTAACTAAATACTAGTAACCATTGTAGATATCACTCATCTTAATTGTGCTTGGAAACGGCTGGTCAAAGCCCAACGACAACAGCGGCGATAAAACAACAACCACTAATCTTCATTCAATCATGATTAATTGATTTCTTTTGATTAGATTTAAACCTTTAACTTGCAAGTGAAAGACAGAAAAAATGTGTTTAATAGAAATTAGAATACTAGCGGCGTGAAATCCCGATAATCTTGATTCCTTAAATCACTATATTGCTAAGTGTTTGTAGCATTTGATACAACAGGAGTATCTTAGTATATTGAATATATATTTTAACTACAATCCAATGACGGAAAAACAAATCTTGGGCTAGTTTAATTTAAATATATATTGTAGAAAAAAGATACTAAAGTTTTTATAGAATTGCATTATATTCTACTATCTATATTTTTTTCTGTTTGTCGAGACGTGTGATTTAATGCTACAATTTTAGTAACGTTAACTATGATACGAAATCGAAAACACGAACGAAAACTTTAATACGAGTAACTCGAATGCTCAGTTCGAATGTTCCATTATAAGCCACCTTCACTTGGGAAAAAAATCAAAAACAATTTTCAACCATTTTAACACAATGAAGCATGTTAGAGTGTTCCATTTTACCAATTGCCTGTACCAAGCATTTTCGTAAGCCTGTCGTAAACATCCATGTTTGTTTTCTTACGTTTTGTTATTCTTGTTTCATACATTCTGGATAATATAAAGCTTTTTTTCTTAAGCCCCAAGTTACGCTAGTGTTTGGAAAAAGTGGAATTTTTATCATATAAAATTCATGGATGCCAGATAAATATGTCATGTTTATTATATGTGATACGCCTGCCAGACAAGAGGTTAAACACCGATAAATATACAATAAAATTAAAATCAATCCCGAAACGTTTAAAATAATGGAAAACGTCGTGAAAGATCTTTGGATTTATAAACGTTATATTAGAAACGATATAAATTTGCACCAGCGATACAAAATTGTATATACTAAACTGCGGAGAAGAGTTGGATCACACATTGTTATAATTCAAAGCGGCCATGTAAACCCTTATACCGAATCACTCCAGGAAACCTCCACATAAATTACAATCTCTAAAATTTTAGCGTGCCTGCTTCCTTGTTTGTATCTCTTACCGCTGTCGAACGAGGTTTCCGTTATATCGTAGCACTTAATTGCATCCCGTATTGAGATAATTTCATCTGACTGTTTTCTTTAATTAATTTCTTTACTATATTTTTATACCAGAAATTCACAATGTTGTCAATATTTCATAAACATATATACATATATATATATATATATATATATATATATATATAATATATATATATATATATATATATATACATATATATATATATATCAACAATTTAGGGTATCAATTTCACCAAGTATTCAGTATGTAAAAGGACCATTTAAGGCGAATTCAAAATATTACATTATATAATTAGGGCTTAGTAAAATAAATTACTTTGCCACATACTGAATTTTCTAGAAATAGCAGCCAAAAAAGTTTTTTAGCCATTTCCACTACTTAAAGAAAATTTCTCTCAGATAATGTTTACTCAAAATAACCCACGAAGGTATGGAGGTAGAAACAGAAAAATATCACAAGTACAAAGATTATTTGAGAACGTTAACGTTTCTAGATTAGCCAAATAAACTCAGCATTTCTTTCGTCAGCTCAACATTTCTTATTTTGGATTTGGAAGCACTAAAAAGAAAGAACATACCCTTTGGCGACTTATCACCTCAGATGACCCGTTCAAACTGCCAGTACCAACAAATTCAAAATGTGCAAGCGAAGATTCCCTGCTCTCCCCTTCCACCCACGTGGGTTATCTAGCAAACATTATATTTTAACGGTGAGAACCGAGGCGATATGACAGAGAAATGAATTATAATATCAACAATTTAGGGTAAAATTAATTAGTTATTAATCAATTTCACCAAGTATTCAGTATGTAAAAGGACCATTTAAGGCGAATTCAAAATATTACATTATATAATTAGGGCTTAGTAAAATAAATTACTTTGCCACATACTGAACTATGAGAGAAATTTTCTTTAAGTAGTGGAAATGGCTAAAAGGAGTGAAAATTAAATAGTGGAAATGGCTAAAAAACTTTTTGGCTGCTATTTCTAGAAAGTTCAGTATGTGGCAAAGTAATTTATTTTACTAAGCCCTAATTAATATTATATATTATATATATAATATATATATATATATATATATATTATATATATATATAAAAGAAAATACTAATATCACTTCGAAATAAAGAAGTAAAACTGTTAAAAATTTCTTTTGTAATCAAATCAGATACTTTATAAACAAGATTCCAATACAGAAAAAGTTGGGCATTTTATAAACTTGAAAATAGAAAGGGCATTTATATAATTTTAAAATGCACATGCTCTTGGCCCTCGGCATAATGATTATACTATAACAATTATAAATCGTATGGTACGATTACAAAAATTAGAATTATAATTATGAAAGGTCTATCGGTATATTACGAAGCTCAGTAGCTACTTTAATTTTTATTCATTAGGTATCCATATGAGTGACTGCATTGTTCTTGATTTGCGTAGTAATATGGTCGACTATCGATCAGTTCAATTGAGGCTAACATAAGGTTAAATATGACAGCAGCTACTACAACAACAACAACAACAACTACTACTACTGCTACAAATACTACTACTACTACTACTACTAATAATAATAATAATAATAAAAGTCATACTAGCCAACGAAGTTTGTCTGTAAGGTGTCCCGTGAGTGCCTTAAAATAGCTAGCAAATTCCATCAAATCACTACTTATCCTCTCCAAAAATGTAAGGATTCTTTGAAATACGAGATATATAAAGCAATGGACAGAGTTGAGATGTCTTTGTTCACGAATCAGTTTAATCAGGTGTGATCTGTGAATTAAAATCAACAGTAAAAACTAACAATAAATATCAGTTGCTAAGAGAGATGATCTGACTAGAATTATACAGTCGGTGTGTGTATGGGGGTAACATAATGTGAACTATAGTTCCTATCGTCCGCATCAAATGAAATACTGATTCTATTGGCTATCAATTTAAGAAGTTCGCTTTGTAACTGCATGGACCCGGGTTCGATTCCACCACACAGCATCTTGGATAAATGCTTTGCAAGCAGAATTTGGTAGATGGAAATTATGCGGAAATCCGTTGTTTATGACTTAATTGAAAACGTATGCAGTTTCTGAAATATTTAGAAGTTTCTATAACTTTAAATTACATGCATTTCTATACTCATTCATAAATCACAATTTATAGGACAGTTGTCGTAAACGTAAAATAAACGCGGGTGATAAAGTTTACGTTAGTTATCAACATTTTGGCTGTGGATTGATGTTTTTAGGAGTATCAGGTTTGAGTTATTTCAGAAGGGCAGAAATCAATGTAAATCTATGCTTTCGAACTGGAAGGATCACTATCAGATGTCAAGCGAAAAATAGCGCTACACTATATTCGTACAACAATTAGCCATTGAAATACAATAATTTAAAATTGGAGAAGACTAAGTCACACATACGCATAGAAACAAGTGTGCATATAAATGTGTGTGTGTGTGTGTGTGTGTGTGTGTGTGTGTGTGTGTGTAAAAAAGAATCTCCCGTCGAAGACAACGTATATAGTGTTTCACGAACGACCAGTACAAATGATTCGTTTATAATGATGAAATGTACGTGTTGTACATTAGTGTACCCACTCCATCAAATCGAAATTGCCCGTACTAGTGCATAAGTTTGCCACGCGGCAGATGTCAAAATGATTGTAGAGGAACGAGAAATGAAATATTTTTTTGAAGAAATTCATGCCACTCTATCCGGGAATCGAAACCACGATCTACCAATCGTGAGTGCAACATGTTGAACGCATGGCCATGTGCGTAAATGCGTTAAGAAATTCATCATTAATAGAAGGAAAAAAATATTCACACTTTTCTCATATATTTATTTATTTATTTATATATTTATATGTCTTCATGTATATATGAAGTGGAGGCGCGTGGCTTAGTGGTTAGGGTGTCCTCATCATGATCGTAAGATTGTGGTTTCGATTCCTGGACCGGGCGACGCGTTGTGTTCTTGAGCAAAACACTTCATTTCACGTTGCTCCAGTCCACTCAACTGGAAAAAATGTGTAACGCTGCGATGGACTGGCGTCCTGTCCAGCTGGGGAGCACATACACTATTGAAACCAGGAAAGCGGGCCCATGAGTCTGGCTAGGATTTAAAAGGGCGCAAGTGGAGGTGCAATGGCCCAGTGGTTAGGGCAGTCGGAGGATTGTGGTTTCGATTCCCAGACCGGGCGTTGTGTGTGTTTATTGAGCAAAAACGCCTAAAGCTCCACGAGGCTCTGGCATGGGTTGGTGGCGACCCCTGTTGTACTCTTTCGCTCCAACTTTCTATCACTCTTCCTTCCTGTTTCTTGAGTAACGCTGCAATGGACTGGCGTCCTGTCCAGCTGGTGGGAGGAACACATACGCCATAGAAACCGGGGAAACGGGCCTGTGAGCCTGGCTAGGCTTGAAAAGGGCGTTTATAAAAAAATAATGCATATATATATATATATATGTGTGTGTGTGTGTGTGTGTGTGTGTGTGTGTGAGTGTGTACATACATGCATACATAGACAAACAGGTTCAAGTTATTTATGCATAATTTCAGATATTTTAATATAGTTATCCATAAATGTGGACGCCAAAGCAGACATCTCCAAATTCCGCAAGCATCTTTACCTTTTTTCTCTATTGCAGCATATTAATATAACTCGTCTCTGCTGAAAAGTTGATAAATTTGAACAAATTACATTTGTTTAGGACTGGAAAGACCCTAGAACTGTGTTGTGCAAATTGATTTGATAATTCTCAAAAGTAAGACATTCTGACCAGCGAACGATCTTTTGACCGAACAGCTCACAGCAGGATAAGAATCAACAATATGTCCATCTTTCAGCGAACATTTTATTCAAGGAAATGTGAAATGCTATCTTAACAACAAAGCTATTAACTATCCAACGAAAACTACTCCTTCACTGGATGAAGATCGCTGTTAGTCGAGTGATGGATTATAGAAAAATAATGTTAGAATGTGATATATTTAAAAAAAAAACTTTTCTAGGGTATATCAATTATAAAATGATAAAGTTATCTAAGAATGACATTTTGAAAGGAAAATATTATAAAGTCATAAAATGACTTTCTAAAAGTATGGATATTAAGTATTCAATATATTCAATTTTTAATATGAATAACCTTCACATTGGTTATTCGCTGAATACAAGACTAACTATAAGAAACCGTCTTTTACAGTCCATTCATACACACCTGAAATAATAATAATAATATAATAATAATAATAATAATAATAATAATAATAATAATAATAATAATGATAATAATAATGATAATAATAATGATAATAATAATAATGATAGTAATAATGTATATATATATATATATAGAGAGAGAGAAAGATACATACATACACACACACACACACACAACACACACACACACACACACACACACACACACACACATATATATATATATATACGTTTAAATATTTGTTGTGCAAGATTTTTTATGTGAAGTCGTGTGTTGAAACAGATATTGTTATATTTCGGAATGGTCATTTTGCCAGTTTAGCCAATAAAAACACACGCACTATATATTTGGTGTTATTTTGCTTAATTGTTATTTATTTTTTACATTAATCTTAATCTTATTTCGGCCAGAGTTCTTTCGTCACACTCCTGTGACCGAATCAGTGGTCCTTTGTTTTCTTCTTTCTTATTTGTGTCTCTCCTTACTAACCGTCAGCCATTTTGTATTTCTATTGTATGTCTTCATTTGCGCATGCTGGCCGAAATAAGATTAAGATTAATGTAAAAATAAATAACAATGAAGCAAAATAACACCAAATATATAGTGCGTGTGTTTTTATTGGCTAAACTGGCAAAATGACCATTCCGAAATATAACAATATATATATATATATATATATATATATATATATATATATATATATATATATATATATATATGCATGCATACACATTCATATAAACGCGTTGAACACTGACCAATATAACAAACTAATAATGGCAGGTTAATTTTACAAATTAATATATTTGCTTCACATCTAGGAAAATGAACAGAATTAATTTCGCGTGCTTACGCTCTCACCGCACATACACACGCTCACGCACGCGCGCTCAAACTCACATTCACATGATACTTATACAAGAAGATTGTCTGTAACTTCGAAATTTTGGCTTTGTTCCCTTTATCAAATTGTCTGATGAATGCAGCTACGATGAAACTTCGAAGTCAATGTTATTTTTTTTCAGCAAAGATGCCCTACACAATGGCATTGAGTAATACTTCTGTATTTGATTGTTTATATATTTCAACGAGCATAAAACAAACCTTAATATAAAGGCACACCCCAGTTTGATCCTGCCTGACTAAACTTCAGCCTCTCCTGGATTGTCATCCCTTCTACCTTTATCTCGGGCCTATGGTACCTCTCGTTATACACTTTACCCTCACTTCACCAGAATTATCAGTGGAAATTTATAATTTTCTCGACTCTACTATCATGGATGTTACTGTACACAGTTGTTGATTCATATATCCATATATGTATATATGTACTTTTTACTCTTTTACCTGTTTCATTCATTTGACTGCATTGATTGTCATGCGCTGACGACGGGTAAATACTCAGAAACCCGGGTCCGTGCGTATCACATCAGTTCGACGATGGGAAAGATGGCTCCCTTTGCAAATGCTGATAAGGCACAGAAAGTGTTGCAATAGCCAGCTGGGGATGATGTTCTCCTGGGGCTACAAGCTACAGTAGCATCCAGCCTTAGTGGTTAGCCACATTTAAGTGACAAACATACTTCACATTGTCGTGCAGCTACTGTTTATACATCGTTCAGAGATTTATTATTGATTTGGGAATAGGTTATAGTCAAATAAATTATCTCCCGTTCATGGATGGTGTAAAGCTTTATGCGAAAAATGAGAAGCAGCTTGATAGTTTTGTACATATGCTCGCATTTTCTCAAGTGATGTAGGTATGGAATTTGGGACAGAAAAGTGCGCTGTTAAGGAAATGAAACGAGGAAGATTTGAAAGACGCCAAGGAATTGAAATACAAAATGGAAAAACATGAAAGCGGTTGAGAAAGGATAGTGGTATTAAGTACTGGGAAATACTAGAGGCAGACAAAAGAAAACATGAAGAGATAAAACAAATTACCAGTAGGGATTATACATGGTGATTAAGAAAGATATTACAAAGTTGAAATCAAAAAATCTTATTGATGTAATAAATGCAAGATCAAAATCGACACATAAAATCTTTACAGAAAAACTAGAAAAGCGGTGAGCTGGCAGAATCGTTAGCACGCCGGACGAAATGCTTAGCGGTATTTCGTTTGCTGGTACGTCCTGAGTTCAAATTCCGCCGAGGTCGACTTTGCCTTTCATCCTTTCGGGGTCGATTAAATAAGTACCAGTTACGCACTGGGGTCGATGTAATCGACTTAATCCGTTTGACTGTCC
>NC_043001.1:124126275-124141275 GCF_006345805.1 Octopus sinensis | reverse complement strand
AAATCAAATGCTAAGGTTATTCGAGAACGTACGTTTCAAGATTAGTCAAAACAACATTTCTATCATCGGCTCGGAAATTCCTTGGTTTGGATTTGGAAACACTGAAAATAAGAACATACCCTCTCGAAGATCTGCTCCCAACTAACAGTGTCAACAAATTCAAAATAAGCAAGCGCGAAGAATCTCTGTTCTCCCCTTTCCACCAGCGTGGGTTAAAATCATCAAACTCTATGCTTATTTCGGTAAAGTCCGAAGCATTAATCAGAGGGAGATTAATTATAATTTCAACAATTGAGGGCAAAATTAATTAATTATTAATCAATTTCACCAAGTGTTCAGTATGCAAAGGGACCATTCAAGGCGAATTCAAATTATTACATTATATAAAAGGGCTTAGTAAAATAAAATTACTTGCCGCATACTGAACTCATTAGAAATAGCAGCTAAAAAACTTTTTAAGGCTATTTCTAATACTTAAAGAAAATCTCTCTCATATATAGTGTTTGCATAATTTAACTCACAAAAGTTTGGGGGTAATGACATCGAAAAATCAAATGCTAAGGTTATTCGAGAACGTACGTTTCAAGATTAGTCAAAACAACATTTCTATCATCGGCTCGGAAATTCCTTGGTTTGGATTTGGAAACACTGAAAATAAGAACATACCCTCTCGAAGATCTGCTCCCAACTAACAGTGTCAACAAATTCAAAATAAGCAAGCGAAGAATCTCTGTTCTCCCCTTTCCACCAGCGTGGGTTAAAATCATCAAACTCTATGCTTATTTCGGTAAAGTCCGAAGCATTAATCAGAGGGAGATTAATTATAATTCAACAATGAGGGCAAAATTAATTAATTATTAATCAATTTCACCAAGTGTTCAGTATGCAAGGGACCATTCAAGGCGAATTCAAATTATTACATTATATAAAAGGGCTTAGTAAAATAAATTACTTTGCCGCATACTGAACTCATTAGAAATAGCAGCTAAAAAACTTTTTAAGGCTATTTCTAATACTTAAAGAAAATCTCTCTCATATATAGTGTTTGCATAATTTAACTCACAAAAGTTTGGGGGTAATGACATCGAAAAATCAAATGCTAAGGTTATTCGAGAACGTACGTTTCAAGATTAGTCAAAACAACATTTCTATCATCGGCTCGGAAATTCCTTGGTTTGGATTTGGAAACACTGAAAATAAGAACATACCCTCTCGAAGATCTGCTCCCAACTAACAGTGTCAACAAATTCAAAATAAGCAAGCGAAGAATCTCTGTTCTCCCTTCCACCAGCGTGGGTTAAAATCATCAAACTCTATGCTTATTTCGGTAAAGTCCGAAGCATTAATCAGAGGGAGATTAATTATAATTTCAACAATTGAGGGCAAAATTAATTAATTATTAATCAATTTCACCAAGTGTTCAGTATGCAAAGGGACCATTCAAGGCGAATTCAAATTATTACATTATATAAAAGGGCTTAGTAAAATAAATTACTTTGCCGCATACTGAACTCATTAGAAATAGCAGCTAAAAAACTTTTTTAAGGCTATTTCTAATACTTAAAGAAAATCTCTCTCATATATAGTGTTTGCATAATTTAACTCACAAAAGTTTGGGGGTAATGACATCGAAAAATCAAATGCTAAGGTTATTCGAGAACGTACGTTTCAAGATTAGTCAAAACAACATTTCTATCATCGGCTCGGAAATTCCTTGGTTTGGATTTGGAAACACTGAAAATAAGAACATACCCTCTCGAAGATCTGCTCCCAACTAACAGTGTCAACAAATTCAAAATAAGCAAGCGAAGAATCTCTGTTCTCCCCTTTCCACCAGCGTGGGTTAAAATCATCAAACTCTATGCTTATTTCGGTAAAGTCCGAAGCATTAATCAGAGGGAGATTAATTATAATTTCAACAATTGAGGGCAAAATTAATTAATTATTAATCAATTTCACCAAGTGTTCAGTATGCAAAGGGACCATTCAAGGCGAATTCAAATTATTACATTATATAAAAGGGCTTAGTAAAATAAATTACTTTGCCGCATACTGAACTCATTAGAAATAGCAGCTAAAAAACTTTTTTAAGGCTATTTCTAATACTTAAAGAAAATCTCTCTCATATATAGTGTTTGCATAATTTAACTCACAAAAGTTGGGGGTAATGACATCGAAAAATCAAATGCTAAGGTTATTCGAGAACGTACGTTTCAAGATTAGTCAAAACAACATTTCTATCATCGGCTCGGAAATTCCTTGGTTTGGATTTGGAAACACTGAAAATAAGAACATACCCTCTCGAAGATCTGCTCCCAACTAACAGAGTCAACAAATTCAAAATAAGCAAGCGAAGAATCTCTGTTCTCCCCTTTCCACCAGCGTGGGTTAAAATCATCAAACTCTATGCTTATTTCGGTAAAGTCCGAAGCATTAATCAGAGGGAGATTAATTATAATTTCAACAATTGAGGGCAAAATTAATTAATTATTAATCAATTTCACCAAGTGTTCAGTATGCAAAGGGACCATTCAAGGCGAATTCAAATTATTACATTATATAAAAGGGCTTAGTAAAATAAATTACTTTGCCGCATACTGAACTCATTAGAAATAGCAGCTAAAAAAATTTTTTAAGGCTATTTCTAATACTTAAAGAAAATCTCTCATATATAGTGTTTGCATAATTTAACTCACAAAAGTTTGGGGGTAATGACATCGAAAAATCAAATGCTAAGGTTATTCGAGAACGTACGTTTCAAGATTAGTCAAAACAACATTTCTATCATCGGCTCGGAAATTCCTTGGTTTGGATTGGAAACACTGAAAATAAGAACATACCCTCTCGAAGATCTGCTCCCAACTAACAGTGTCAACAAATTCAAAATAAGCAAGCGAAGAATCTCTGTTCTCCCCTTTCCACCAGCGTGGGTTAAAATCATCAAACTCTATGCTTATTTCGGTAAAGTCCGAAGCATTAATCAGAGGGAGATTAATTATAATTTCAACAATTGAGGGCAAAATTAATTAATTATTAATCAATTTCACCAAAAGGGACCATTCAAGGCGAATTCAAATTATTACATTATATAAAAGGGCTTAGTAAAATAAATTACTTTGCCGCATACTGAACTCATTAGAAATAGCAGCTAAAAAACTTTTTTAAGGCTATTTCTAATACTTAAAGAAAATCTCTCTCATATATAGTGTTTGCATAATTTAACTCACAAAAGTTTGGGGGTAATGACATCGAAAAATCAAATGCTAAGGTTATTCGAGAACGTACGTTTCAAGATTAGTCAAAACAACATTTCTATCATCGGCTCGGAAATTCCTTGGTTTGGATTTGGAAACACTGAAAATAAGAACATACCCTCTCGAAGATCTGCTCCCAACTAACAGTGTCAACAAATTCAAAATAAGCAAGCGAAGAATCTCTGTTCTCCCCTTTCCACCAGCGTGGGTTAAAATCATCAAACTCTATGCTTATTTCGGTAAGTCCAGAACCGAAGCATTAATCAGAGGGAGATTAATTATAATTTCAACAATTGAGGGCAAAATTAATTAATTATTAATCAATTTCACCAAGTGTTCAGTATGCAAAGGGACCATTCAAGGCGAATTCAAATTATTACATTATATAAAAGGGCTTAGTAAAATAAATTACTTTGCCGCATACTGAACTCATTAGAAATAGCAGCTAAAAAACTTTTTTAAGGCTATTTCTAATACTTAAAGAAAATCTCTCTCATATATAGTGTTTGCATAATTTAACTCACAAAAGTTTGGGGGTAATGACATCGAAAAATCAAATGCTAAGGTTATTCGAGAACGTACGTTTCAAGATTAGTCAAAACAACATTTCTATCATCGGCTCGGAAATTCCTTGGTTTGGATTTGGAAACACTGAAAATAAGAACATACCCTCTCGAAGATCTGCTCCCAACTAACAGTGTCAACAAATTCAAAATAAGCAAGCGAAGAATCTCTGTTCTCCCCTTTCCACCAGCGTGGGTTAAAATCATCAAACTCTATGCTTATTTCGGTAAAGTCCGAAGCATTAATCAGAGGGAGATTAATTATAATTTCAACAATTGAGGGCAAAATTAATTAATTATTAATCAATTTCACCAAGTGTTCAGTATGCAAAGGGACCATTCAAGGCGAATTCAATTATTACATTATATAAAAGGGCTTAGTAAAATAAATTACTTTGCCGCATACTGAACTCATTAGAAATAGCAGCTAAAAAACTTTTTTAAGGCTATTTCTAATACTTAAAGAAAATCTCTCTCATATATAGTGTTTGCATAATTTAACTCACAAAAGTTGGGGGTAATGACATCGAAAAATCAAATGCTAAGGTTATTCGAGAACGTACGTTTCAAGATTAGTCAAAACAACATTTCTATCATCGGCTCGGAAATTCCTTGGTTTGGATTTGGAAACACTGAAAATAAGAACATACCCTCTCGAAGATCTGCTCCCAACTAACAGTGTCAACAAATTCAAAATAAGCAAGCGAAGAATCTCTGTTCTCCCCTTTCCACCAGCGTGGGTTAAAATCATCAAACTCTATGCTTATTTCGGTAAAGTCCGAAGCATTAATCAGAGGGAGATTAATTATAATTTCAACAATTGAGGGCAAAATTAATTAATTATTAATCAATTTCACCAAGTGTTCAGTATGCAAAGGGACCATTCAAGGCGAATTCAAATTATTACATTATATAAAAGGGCTTAGTAAAATAAATTACTTTGCCGCATACTGAACTCATTAGAAATAGCAGCTAAAAAACTTTTTTAAGGCTATTTCTAATACTTAAAGAAAATCTCTCTCATATATAGTGTTTGCATAATTTAACTCACAAAAGTTTGGGGGTAATGACATCGAAAAATCAAATGCTAAGGTTATTCGAGAACGTACGTTTCAAGATTAGTCAAAACAACATTTCTATCATCGGCTCGGAAATTCCTTGGTTTGGATTTGGAAACACTGAAAATAAGAACATACCCTCTCGAGATCTGCTCCCAACTAACAGTGTCAACAAATTCAAAATAAGCAAGCGAAGAATCTCTGTTCTCCCCTTTCCACCAGCGTGGGTTAAAATCATCAAACTCTATGCTTATTTCGGTAAAGTCCGAAGCATTAATCAGAGGGAGATTAATTATAATTTCAACAATTGAGGGCAAAATTAATTAATTATTAATCAATTTCACCAAGTGTTCAGTATGCAAAGGGACCATTCAAGGCGAATTCAAATTATTACATTATATAAAAGGGCTTAGTAAAATAAATTACTTTGCCGCATACTGAACTCATTAGAAATAGCAGCTAAAAAACTTTTTTAAGGCTATTTCTAATACTTAAAGAAAATCTCTCTCATATATAGTGTTTGCATAATTTAACTCACAAAAGTTTGGGGGTAATGACATCGAAAAATCAAATGCTAAGGTTATTCGAGAACGTACGTTTCAAGATTAGTCAAAACAACATTTCTATCATCGGCTCGGAAATTCCTTGGTTTGGATTTGGAAACACTGAAAATAAGAACATACCCTCTCGAAGATCTGCTCCCAACTAACAGTGTCAACAAATTCAAAATAAGCAAGCGAAGAATCTCTGTTCTCCCCTTTCCACCAGCGTGGGTTAAAATCATCAAACTCTATGCTTATTTCGGTAAAGTCCGAAGCATTAATCAGAGGGAGATTAATTATAATTTCAACAATTGAGGGCAAAATTAATTAATTATTAATCAATTTCACCAAGTGTTCAGTATGCAAAGGGACCATTCAAGGCGAATTCAAATTATTACATTATATAAAAGGGCTTAGTAAAATAAATTACTTTGCCGCATACTGAACTCATTAGAAATAGCAGCTAAAAAACTTTTTAAGGCTATTTCTAATACTTAAAGAAAATCTCTCTCATATATAGTGTTTGCATAATTTAACTCACAAAAGTTTGGGGGTAATGACATCGAAAAATCAAATGCTAAGGTTATTCGAGAACGTACGTTTCAAGATTAGTCAAAACAACATTTCTATCATCGGCTCGGAAATTCCTTGGTTTGGATTTGGAAACACTGAAAATAAGAACATACCCTCTCGAAGATCTGCTCCCAACTAACAGAGTCAACAAATTCAAAATAAGCAAGCGAAGAATCTCTGTTCTCCCCTTTCCACCAGCGTGGGTTAAAATCATCAAACTCTATGCTTATTTCGGTAAAGTCCGAAGCATTAATCAGAGGGAGATTAATTATAATTTCAACAATTGAGGGCAAAATTAATTAATTATTAATCAATTTCACCAAGTGTTCAGTATGCAAAGGGACCATTCAAGGCGAATTCAAATTATTACATTATATAAAAGGGCTTAGTAAAATAAATTACTTTGCCGCATACTGAACTCATTAGAAATAGCAGCTAAAAAATTTTAAGGCTATTTCTAATACTTAAAGAAAATCTCTCTCATATATAGTGTTTGCATAATTTAACTCACAAAAGTTTGGGGGTAATGACATCGAAAAATCAAATGCTAAGGTTATTCGAGAACGTACGTTTCAAGATTAGTCAAAACAACATTTCTATCATCGGCTCGGAAATTCCTTGGTTTGGATTTGGAAACACTGAAAATAAGAACATACCCTCTCGAAGATCTGCTCCCAACTAACAGTGTCAACAAATTCAAAATAAGCAAGCGAAGAATCTCTGTTCTCCCCTTTCCACCAGCGTGGGTTAAAATCATCAAACTCTATGCTTATTTCGGTAAAGTCCGAAGCATTAATCAGAGGGAGATTAATATAATTTCAACAATTGAGGGCAAAATTAATTAATTATTAATCAATTTCACCAAGTGTTCAGTATGCAAAGGGACCATTCAAGGCGAATTCAAATTATTACATTATATAAAAGGGCTTAGTAAAATAAATTACTTTGCCGCATACTGAACTCATTAGAAATAGCAGCTAAAAAACTTTTTTAAGGCTATTTCTAATACTTAAAGAAAATCTCTCTCATATATAGTGTTTGCATAATTTACCACAAAAGTTTGGGGGTAATGACATCGAAAAATCAAATGCTAAGTTATTCGAGAACGTACGTTTCAAGATTAGTCAAAACAACATTTCTATCATCGGCTCGGAAATTCCTTGGTTGGATTTGGAAACACTGAAAATAAGAACATACCCTCTCGAAGATCTGCTCCCAACTAACAGTGTCAACAAATTCAAAATAAGCAAGCGAAGAATCTCTGTTCTCCCCTTTCACCAGCGTGGGTTAAAATCATCAAACTCTATGCTTATTTCGGTAAAGTCCGAAGCATTAATCAGAGGGAGATTAAAAGTTTTTTAGCTGCTATTTCTAATGAGTTCAGTATGCGGCAAAGTAATTTATTTTACTAAGCCCTTTTATATAATGTAATAATTTGAATTCGCCTTGAATGGTCCCTTTGCATACTGAACACTTGATGAAATTGATTAATAATTAATTAATTTTGCCCTCAATTGTTGAAATTATATATATATATATATATACAGAGAGAAAGAGAGAGAGAGAGAGAAAGAGAGAGAGAGAGGTTATAAGAGGTAATAGTGTCAGTGAGACCCAAAGGTTTCAGGTAATGCTGAATAAGTGCTATAGATAGACCATAGTTAAGTTCCAAGGTCGGCGATATATATATATATATATATATACATATGTTATACGTATATATTTATAAAATTCTATGTACATAAATATGCATATGTATGCGAGACAAATAGAGAGATATAGGGGCAATTACATTGTTAAATTTGGGAAAAATTAAAATAAATTAAACCTATAAATTAAACATATAACCTGTTGTTATTTGTCTATATTTCACTCTTCATTTATTTTCCAAAGTAATTAACGTTTGTTTATTACCTCAAAAATAAATTTTATTGTGGTGGAACATTATGAAACAATAACTAGTTTGGAAAATTGGAAAGAAAGAGAAGTGAAATATAGACAAGCAACAACTGGTGATCGTGTTTGAATGTGTTCATAATGTATACGTACTTACATATATACATACATACATACATTCGTACATGTAGGTTTGTATGCATGTGTGTGTGTGTGTGTGTGTGTGTGTGTAAGTGCGTGATTGCTTCTGCGTGTCTATGTATGTATATAAATACACAGTTATGCGTACGTGTTAGATAGAGAGAAGTGAAGAGACAAAGAACGAGAGAGAGAGGGGAGAGTCAAAGAGAGAGAGAGAGAGAAAGAGAGAGAGAGGAGCCAAAGAGAGAGAGAGAGAGGGGAGAGTCAAAGAGAGAGAGTGCGATATGACAAACAAATCTCTGGGTCGCGTATATTGGGATGTCGGTTCGTGTATCAATAACAGTTTGTGTGACTGTGTTCTTTGTAAAAAAGAAATGTTGCACCAGATGCTGAAAGGAACTGCAGTGCAAAGTAAATTTGCAACACAAAGATAACTTCCTGAGTGACAAATATACAAGCTTCACGACAGAAAAACTCTCATTCTTTTCTTTTGATTCTTAGAAGACATTTTACACATAGAAATGGCAACGTGAATCACTATTGAATGTACTTCCTTCTCTTTCAGAAGTGAAAGTTCATCTCTCTATCATAAGATTTCAATAAGTGTTACATTGATTAATATTTTATACATGTAGTATAAATACTCATTTATTGAGTCAACAAGGTTATCTCTAAGAGGCAAATATTTGCTAGAAATAGTATATAAAATCTCCTCATATGAAACCATAATGTCTTCAAAAATGGATAAATTAATTCATTTAAAGATAAAGTGTTTGCAAGACTCACAGAAATGTTAGTGATGGGTCTCCATGTCAAGAATATGGTGTGTGGTCGGGTATATTTTACCTTTGTACATATGTATATGTGTGAGGGCGCATGATATAAAAGTTTAGGTTTTGCACTCAGGGTCTTGAGATCGTCGTTTCACTTCCTGGACAAAGCGGTGCGCTGTGTTCTTGAGCAAAACACTTCACCTCACCTTGCTCTGCGATCAGTTCGCCACCTGACATGCGGTACACTGTGCACCTGCTCAGGAAACATCGATTTGTTGGAGAGAGTGAGTTAATGTACAGTACAATATTTTGATCATTACTAATATTTTATCACTAAGCAAATTTCGACCCCAAGACCTTCTTAGTGGGTGCTAACCCAGGTACAAATCTTTTGACCATCAAGGTGTTATTGCTTTTTTATTTATTTATATTTGCTCTTTGTTCTTTACGAAGAAAGCTAACTTCAAGCTTCTTTTTACAAATCACTTTTGGCGTATTGTTTTCTAAACCCAAGAAAAGTAAGGGCGTAACTTTTGATTTTTATCAAATTTTAAGAGATACGCTTGCATCCACTGCACCCAATGTTCCCCAGCCCATGACTACAGAAAATTAATTTGTGCAGGACGTTCAACAAGAAATTTCAGAAGTCTTTCTCAGACTACAAGGGCTGTCATGGATATCCATGTGTAATGTATCTTTTGGCTCAACATACCTAAATCTGAGTGTCTATCTGGATTGCGTTTGCAGCTGTGTAGTGTTGTGTGTGTTCTGTAAATTAAATCGTGCTGTCCAGTACGGACATGTTTGCGTGCATTGAAAAGGCACGTATATATGCTCAAGCAAGAATGGGGTCCTTAAAGGGAAACAATCATTTTGGATAGAGTAAATTCCGAACATTTGCTTTTTTCATTTCTTTTTATTTTCATTTATTTTTTCTTATACAGCCAATATTACTTGAAGTGAACGTTACCCTAAATTGTCTTCTTTTTTTTCCTAAGGCGGCCTGGTCATTCAAGGGAACGAAATGATCGAAAAAGTATTATGCATACGTGTGAATTTTTTTCGCGAGAAAGTCGTGTGTATTTGTATAAGTAAATGTGTGTAAGCGTGCATGCATGTACGTAATTGTGTGACCGTGTGTTTGCGTGTGGATAAGTGTATGTGGTGGTAGTCGACGACAAAAGGGAGAAAATGTGGAGTCGGGAGTGCGTTTTGGTTTGAATAGCCGAAATTGAATAAGTGAATATCGGTGAATACGCGTGAAGTGTTTGCTAGTATGAGTGTATGTATGTATATGAGTATGTATGTATGTATGTATGTATGTATGTATGTATGTATGTATGTATGTATGTATGTATGTATATGAGTATGTATGTATGTATATATTATATGTGTATGTATGTATATGAGTGTCATTACATTCGCACACGTGAGAGTGCATTTGTAACTTTTTCTGTGTAAACATATGAGGGAGCGAATAGCATAAGTCGTGAATTTGTGCAATCGGTGTGCTTGTGTTATTGTATGTGTGCAACCAGGATCAGATGCATGTGAGTGTTGGTTCTTGGAGTGTATTTAGGGGATGATGGGTGCTTTTATTTACTATTAATTTCCCTGTCTATCTATGGACTGCTTGCCGTTTTAGCATTTCGTGCAGGATTCTAACAATTGAGAGACAATTGTAATTCGTGTATACACATACATACACGCTTATACAGGAGTTGGAAAAATAATGGAAACACTTTAAAACTTCACACAAATTTATTTTAATATGGGGTAGGACCGTCTTTGGCAGTAATTACAGCTTGAATTCTACGGGCTATGGACTCGTACAAAGTTTGAATTGTTTCCAAAGGAATTTTTGTCCATTCTTCGGCTAAAATAGTTTCCAGCTTTTGTAGTGATGAGCGTGGAGGATACCGACTGCTTACTTTGTTTTCTGAAATGCACCATAAATGTTTAATAATATTGAGATCTAGGGACTGTGGTGGCCAGATGAGATGTTCAACCTCACTAGAATGCTCCTCGTGCCATTCAGTAACAACTTTAGCTGTGTGAATTGATGCATTATCCTGAAAGATTGCGTTGCCCTCTGGAAACACTTTCGCAACCAAAAAAATGAATTTGATCAAATAAAAATGACTAAATAGTCTTCACTATTAATTCTGCCATGAAGGGAAACCGTTGGGCCGGCGGATTTCCAAGATATAGCCCCCCCCCCCTCCAGATCATCTCACATCCTCCTCCATGTTTTACAGTTGGAAGAAAGCAGTCTGGGTCAAATGCTTCTTTTGGGTGTCTTCACATGTACACTCGGCCGGTGGCTGGAAATAGTGTAAAGGATGATTCGTCCGATAAAATAGCATTCTTCCACTGCTCTAGAGACCAATTCTATAAGTTTTTACTTAACTCTAAACGCTTTGCATCATTTGTTTTTGAAAGTAGTGGTTTTCTGATTGCTGCCCTTCTGTGAAATCCGGCTTTGTGCAGCTCCCGGCAAACTGAGTTCCTTTCTAACAATTCGCGTAAGAGTCCGACGGTCCCTGTCTGAAAGTTTTTTCTTACTTCCGGAGTTTTGTTTCGACGAGGTTTTTTCCTTCTTTCTCAAAGGCTCTCATTACTTTCAAGAGAGTACTTCTTGATACACCAAACATTTCGGCTATTTTCGTTACGCTAACGCCTGCCATACGAGCCCCAAAAATTATATATAAATGTGTGCGTGTGTGTGTGTGCGTGTGTGTGTGTGTGAGTGAGTGTGTGTGTGTGTGTGTGTGTGCGTGTGTGTGTGTGTGAGTGAGTGTGTGTGTGTGTGTGTGTGTGTATGTACATGTATGTATATATATTCTAGATCGCTGCCTTAATAATGATAATATATATAAATGTGTGTGTGTGTGTGTGTGTGTGTGTATGTATGTATTTATATATGTATATTACCTGGGGAAAATGCGTGCTGGAGAAACAACATCCTTAATACTACAAATACAGAAAAGTACATGACAAGTTATTACACTTGGAAAAGTTCAGGACAAGTTATTACTTCTATTTGTTATTACTTGTTACGTCTATTAAAAGTAAAAGTAACTCAAAATATTTTTTACACTTAAAAAAAAATCAGCTTTTAAATTATTGATTAATAATTAGAAATTTGAAAATAGATTATAAAAAATAGTAGTAGTACATAATTAGTTAGTACAATAAATGGCATAATACAAAAATTAGTTATGTATTACAGTAAAATCTACTTATGACAACAATATCACAGTAACATTTGCTTGAGTTATTGCCTTAATTATTGCCAATTCTTCACAATTTTAGTCTTGAGCTAACGTCTATCTTTTACATAATGATTTTGCCTACCATATATAGTATTCTATCTTGCATAAAACTTTCGCTATGTTGGTTCTTCTGGCTCCTATTTTCTATGTATCATTAAAAAAATGATGAGTGTGTGTGTGCGTGTGTGTGTGTGTGTGTGCGCGTGCGTGTGGATGTGAGTCTGGATAGATAAGTAGATAGATAGGTAGATAGATAGATAGATCGATACATAGATAGATAGATATCGGAATTTGCAGAAGAGGTAAGAGAACATTAATAACCTCTAACATTTAAAAAATACAACCAATAAGCATAAAAAGATGATAGTCGTTATATTTTTCTTTTTCTATTCTAAGATGACTTTTCTTTCTTTATCATTTTTTATTAATCTTGTTAATTAGGAACCTGATACCTGCAACTAAAGCCTAAAGCTCACTGGATTAATTAATTAATTCAGAATTCCGCTGCCAAGGTGCTTTTTCCCCAATTGCATTCTAAATATACCCTCTCTCCTTCTGATTTCTTATGTACGTGAGTGTATGCTTATATTCACATAAATACATATACATATAAACATACACTGGCAACGAAACTAATTTTGCTCTTTTGGTGTGAAATAAACGTGTTTTTTTCATACAAATAATGAACTTTAATCAATCCTATATTTTCCATTCTGTTCCATGAGCTTTGCCGTATTTCTGGCAACTTCATGAATCCGCGCTCATAGAATTCCTGGTCCTTATCAACCAAAAACTGAAGCAAGTGCGATTTCAGGACATCATCATTATTGAAAGTTTTACCATTCAAAGAATAACCTGGTGGTTTAAGGTCAGGGCTATATGGTGGATATGACATCATTCCCAACCAAACTCCATTAATTATTCACGGGTTAGCAAAGACGTGTGTGGACAAGCGTTGTCATCGAACACGATTCATTTACGATTTGCCAGTTCAGGCCGTTTTTTTCTTTCATTGCAGCGTCCAGTTTCATTAGTTGTTGACAGTAAACATCCGAATCGATCGTTTGGTTCCTTGGAGGGGGCTCAAAATGCAATACACCGTTGTTAGCCCCCCCCCCCAAAAAAAATTGATAGCATTACCTTTTTAATGCAACTCAGCTTTCAATGTGGATTGTGCTGGTTCACTGCACATGGACCATGACCGTTTTCGATTGATGTTATTGTAGACAATCCATTTTTCATCACCAGTGATGATTCGGTTTAAAAAAACGGTTGTTTTCATTGCGATTGAGATGCATATCTCAAATATTGATTCGGTGTGTTAAGTGAATCTCTTTCAATTTATGTAGAATGCAAATATCGAGCTTCTTAATGAGTCCAAGACATTTGAAGGGATTTTAAATTCTTGTGTGTGATACATTTAACTTTTCTGCTATCTCTCACACAGTTATATGACAATCAGATTCAATTATAGCTTTTATTCGGTCATCAGCAACTTCAGTAGGTCAACCAGAACGTTGGTCATTTTTGAGTGAAATTTCTCCGAACGGATCTTTTCAACCATTTCTGACATGTGCGTTCTGTTAAGCAATCAACACCATACATTTCACATATCTCTTTGTGGCGCTCAGCAGCTTGCTTGCCTTTACAGAAATAAAAAGCAAATTATGGTGAAGAAGTTCATTTTTGCCCTCCATGTTAAAATTAACAATGATCTGACAACTGTAAACAAAATTACAGACAATTTGATTCTAAAGTAAACTAAAAGTAAGGGCTATCAAATGCGAAAAGGTAAAAATCATAACATTAACAAAAGGCATACCAAAATATGGCAAAAATTTGCGAAATATGATTTTACTTTCTTGGCAACCCAATATATATATATATATATATATATATATATATATATATATATATATATATATATATATATATATATTATATATATATATAAGTTCCTAGCATATCTTTCTTTGTGTTCACTGACCTGTATTTATCTGTATTGTAGGTGGTGGATTTGTTCTCTGTGGAGAAGTCTTCTTCGACGGAGTGATATTTCTGTTTGGTCAATATACTCATTACTGCACCCTAAGTAGGTAATGGCATAGATTAGATTTTCCGAGGCACAGGTGAAATTTGATTTAATCTTAAATATTGTAATTAGTTTAAAGTGGAACTCTGAACCCTCCAATGGGTAGGGGCATGGGCCACAGTTAGGGCGACCAGATTTTTTCACTTTTGGTTCCGTTGTTAATGGATATAGACTTGCGCTGCTAAAATATATTTTCAATGATTTCGGTTGCATTGCTTTTCATAATTTTGAGTGAGCCTAAAATTTTCTTCATTGTTTTATTTCCTGTGAGGAGAGGTAGATTGTGGATGATAATGTTGAAGACTTCATTGTTTCTGGGGTTATGTGTGGAGATGTATGGGATAATTTTTAAGTCTGGTGTAGTATCTCGGTTGACTCCCCTTATTGTTCGTATGTCTATTCCCTTTGCTCGTTTAATGTCATCATTTATTAATAATATTGGGTAATGTATTTTGATTAGTATAGATCTCAGTTCAAGGAGTCTTCGTTTACGATTATAGGTGTCCGAAATTATAGTACAGATTCGTTTCGCTAGATTATAAGGTATATTAATTTTTATGTGTTTGGGGTGACATGACTTGAATAATATATATATATATATATATATATACATACATATATATAGTTATTTCCAACATGAACAAAGAGAAAACACAACAAAACGAGGACGCGAAACAAGTATATTGTTATTGGATGCTCAAGAAAGGAAATAAAGAAGGAAAATGTATCGTTTCAAGCGGAGCTCTTTGTCAGAAACATAGAAAAAGGGAAAGTCCAAGGAAGGGAAGACGGAGAAAAAAAATCAATCAACGATACACACGCGGTCATATATA
>NC_043001.1:124086275-124123775 GCF_006345805.1 Octopus sinensis | reverse complement strand
CTGCTGTACACCAATGTTTAGATAATTTTCATATAGTACATAAATAACCTACTTAGTGCCACATCTAATGATCCGTACACAGACAGCATCAGCATATAAACCAGATATATCAGGTTAAATCTACACTGATGCCATGAGCAAAGTTCTAGAAAATTTTCGTCAGTGAGACGGAACGTGACACTCATGTATCTTTCAGCAGCACACAGGCATATTGACTCCTTATAAAGCATATATTAGCGACAGAAGCAGTATTTATACCACGAAATAATATTTAACCCCACTTAAACGTAGATGTACCGTTAGAACAAGCTATAGTAAAATAGCGCCGCCTAGACTGGCTTCCGTGCCGGTGGCACGTAAAAAGCACTATCCGAATCGTGGCCGATGCCAGCGCCGCATTGACTGACTTCCGTGCCGGTGGCACGTAAAAACCACCATCCGAATCGTGGCCGATGCCAGCGCCGCCTTGACTGGCTACCGTGCCGGTGGCACGTAAAATGCACCAATCCGATCGTGGTCGTTGCCAGCCTCGCTTGGCACCTGTGCAGGTGGCATGTAAAAAGCACCCACTACACTCATGGAGTGGTTGGCGTTAGGAAGGGCATCCAGCTGTAGAAATACTGCCAGATCAGCCTGGAGCCTGGTGCAGCCTTCTGGCTTCCCAGATCCCCGGTCGAACCATCCAACCCATGCTAGCATGGAGAACGGACGTTAAACGATGATGATGATGATGATGATGATGATGATACTTTATAGTTTGTTCTTACAGAACATCCACGACAAAGTTGGGGTAAATATGACTGAGTCATTAACTTCAAGAAACAATTTGTGACACTCACAACCCCTGCAACATAAAAGAAAGTAACATTTCAAAGAACTGGTTTCCTATTCAGCGTCAGGAGATACTGCAGTAATACTCAGCCAATGACACTCTATAACGATCGATATAACACCAGAATGGAATCCTGTCCCCTATCTGGAACGACTCTATGGTTGCATATAAAATCCTTCTGCGCCACTTTAAAAAGAAAGTGATTTAAGCAGTTGGCAAATAATCACTCAGAAGCATACTACAGCTTCTAGTTCAGAGAACATGCTGTTTCTTCACTTTGCCCATTACGCCACTACTACGTTGGTTTCTGCTTCTCAAAACAAGTCAGATGTATACCATCCTCATTCAAGCGCAATCGAAAACCTTGCCTTTTATCATCTTATCAACAATACCGTCTCACCATCAGGCTCTAAACCAAGCAATTTTCCAAAATGTTCCACCCATAACGACAGATTTCAGGAATTTTCCATATCTATTATTTTTCTGTATACCTACACACACACACACACACACACACACACACATATATATATATATTATATGTGTGTGTGTGTGTGTGTGTGTGTGCGTGTGTATGTGTGTGTTTGTCCATATGTATATATATATATATCGATATACTGATGCTCAAACTAAACAACAATTTTATGACTGTCGTCTGTCTATGTCAACATGTAAATTTTCATAACCCAGAGCATAAAGCTATATATACAAAATAAAACTAAAATACATGTACAATTCAAACTTTCATAATAATTGGAATTTCATATTACATCTCCCTGACAATATTTAAAGATTTCCTTCAGTTTCTTTCTTTGTCTGTTTGTCTACCTGTCAGTCTCTCTTTTCTTTGTTTGCCGAGTAGCGACGACAATATATTTTAAAACGGAAAGAGCAAGGCGTTGAAACCTTTCCCAAAGAAATAATGTTTTAAGATCTAATGCAGTGAATTAGACTTACTTGAGTGGCTAATCAATGTTGCAGTCTCTGTAACAATATCATAGAGTAAAAATAAAAATATAGCAATATCATCCCAAGAAACATGTTATATATTTAAATAACACAATACTACAGCAACACATATCGTAACACCATAGTATCTTCATCTGCACATTCCAGTTTCACATACACACATACATACATACATACATACATACATACATACATACATACATATATACATACATACATATATACATACATACATACACACTGCCTAAATACCAACCTTCAGAAATTAGGCTTATCAAAACCAGAAGGAGAAAGCTAATTTGAGGACTACAGATCTAATCCATCACTGGAACTGTAATGATCTGTAAACCTTTCCAGAAGTTTATCATTTCAATATATATGAGCATGTCTAGATATGCAACTATATGCATGAGAATATATACATGAAACATACAAATCTGCATACATACATATATACATATTTTCATACATACATACAAACAAAAATACCCTGATGTTGATGTTGAAATTCCAGTGCCCAGCTTCACAACTGTCAATTCTTGTCTCTCCGAGACAAGTTTCTGTGATACGTTAGAATGGAATCTTGTAGATTCAGGTTCGAGTCAATATGAAAATCCACCTTTTTCCTTTCCAAGTTAAACATTTCCACAACAACTCTCTCCCCCATAGGGAAAAGAAAGTTTCTCAGAATTTTACTTTTACAACAACAAAGATAATACATTCAATATCAGAAACAAAACATAGGAACATCAAGCGCAATGCAGATGCATCATTAATCAAGCAAGTAATATCATGTAAATAACAATAACAATCGTGACGTATATTTGCAATTTAAATATGGCTAACCCCTAAGGGTGGATGCTACTGTAGTTTGTAGCCCCAGGAGGACACCTCCTCCAGCTGGCTATAGACACACTTTCTGTGCCTTATCAGTATTTGCAAAGGGAAGCCATCCTTCTCGTCTTCAGCTTATGATACACACGAACTCGAGTTTCTGGGTATTGACCCGTCCTCGGCATGTGGCAATCACAGTTGTCGATGAGAAGTAGGTTCCCTTCACAAATACTTAAACGTTTTCCAGTATCGATAGACACTGATATCGAAAAAGTGCAAACAAGCAATAATAAATCTCAGAGAGAGTTATAAACTGTAGCTACAACACATCGTGACGTATATTTACCATTTAAATATGGCTAACCCCTAAGGGTTGATGCTACTGTAACAATAATGTTCTGAACTTTTCAGTTCAGGAAGTGCATTAGCACGAACATTGTCTCTGCTCTTAAAAGTTAATTCATCATCCTGTGTCCGTAACATTTTGACAACTGTAATATTACCTTCCCATGCATTTAAATACTGAATAACAGATGCGACAGAAACGGTAACAGCTATGACAATTTCAACATCAACTTTTGGCACCAGAGTGCGATAGAAATAGAAATAATCAAGGTAGTATTCCTCTGGATGAGCCACCATGTAACTGCTATCATTTCTGTGTTCATCATGTTTTAAAATGTCATAAGAAGTGGTTATCTTCTGGTACACCAACGTAGCCGTGGCTTTCACTTCTTCTTTCCGCATTGTTTCATTTTTCACGGAATTCATCCGATGCGGATGTTGCTTAACAGCATCACCTAACGATGTTAGTTTGGCCAGGCACACCCGAAAATAAATGTGAGAAATCTGGCAATTGAGTTTTCTGCTCAATGAACAAATGCAACAATTTCTCATCAAGATGAGTCAATACATTAGAATTGGTTGATTTAAATGAAACACTAACACTACGGACATTAAATTTAGCATTGCTAACATCATCATCAAAATGTTCAACCTTGTCTTCATGACACAACCGTCTTTTATTAAAATAGCAACAAGCCGAAACCTTACTAAGCTCCTCGAAAGAAATAGCCTTATCAGCTAATTCTTGCAATTCAGCGTCCTTACCCTGTGCATTAATGATTCGCTCCCTAGAACGAACGTGGTCACCTCCTTACCAACTATCAGATTTATCAAGAATACTTGTAGATACGTCATCAGCCTCTAAATTGTAAACAGAATGATCCATGATGTTCCCCGACAGATCAAAAGATGGATCATTCGGCTGAGAAGTCTTAAAAGAAATGTCCTCCGACATTTAACAAGTCACTGCATAAGGAAAAATATCAAGAAAGTCCTCCTCCGATTTTCCTGCACTAACAGATCACTCTGGAGAAACGGTGGCAACAGGTTCAGCCGCAACTTTGGATCCAATAATATCATTCTCTAACAACATATCGATACCTGCACCTGGGAAAGAGTCAACAACACCTAATTTCACCTCACCAGCAATTAAATCTGAATTTAAACTCACCAAATGGAGAGGAGCAGAAAAATTGCCCCATATACTCCGAATTGAAACTTCTGAGTCCGCCGAGACTGAAGGGGTCCCGTATCCCTCAAAAATAGAATGATCTGTGGGGTAGACTCATCACCCCCCAAAAAAACATGGTTCGAGAAGGAACAAAACATGTATTTAATAAAGATGAATGGCATAAAACACACAGAACGAAGGCACCTCAAAGCTGTTATAAATATTTGAGTCCAAAACATAAGTCGTCACAAAATATCAGAGTTCAAACGCAGAGTTGTAACAAATAGTTGAATATACATATCAGTTCTTAAAGACAGGCGGAGTTCCTTGACGCATAGCAAATCCTCGAAAGGCGATCAAAGCAAAAGGGAGGTCATTCTTAATGTTGTCCTCTTGTGTTGTTGTTTACTGTTTATGTCGTTAGTAGTAGTGATAAACCCTTATAGGGTGATAGAGTCAGTGGATAGAGGTGAAAGACTGAATGATGCCAACGTTCTGCATGTTATTTCAGCAGCTGTCAAGGAGGACAGAATGACATTTGCCATTCTAAAGTGAGCTAGTTGTCACGTTCCCTGGTCATCTCGCCAACCTCTCTTCACTAACTGACTTTAATCTGTATTTCTAATTATCGTAACACGGCAAGAAAGAGGGACATACCGCTCTGAAAACAATGGGAACGGCCGTAGGTATCTACTTTATCTCCTGTCAACTAATGTTTGAAAAGGAGGAGTCAAAAAGGTCAAGTGGAGAATACACAAATCGACCTGGCATCGGCGATGTGTTGAGCTTCTTGAGAATGTGCTGTGGTACGCTAAAAGGGTATTCTGTAGATTCAGGTTCGAATCTATATGCCTAATTGAAAATCCACCTTTTTCTTTCAAACTAAAACATTTTCATAACAATATATATATATATATATATATTATATATAATCAAAATAAGCAATTTTGATTATAATCACCCCACGGATTTTTATGGATAACACCATATAGAATTCCGGTGCATCTAAATTAAGTACCATATTCATTTGAATCTAAATTTTTGCTGAACCTATATATATACATATATATGTATGTATGTATGTATGTATGTATGTATGTATGTATGTATGTATGTATGTATGTATGTATAGATGGATGGATGGATGGATGGATATGTCGGACGCTTTTCATAATAAATACATGTTAAATATGTCTACAAGCAGACATATTTTCGAATTTTAAAATTACACTTTCAACTTTCACCCGATTTCCGCGGCACTCGATAATCTTCCAATTGCATCCAATTTCTAGCCAACCATACAAACTAGATTCATTGATTTGCGTTTATTCCTAAAATTTTAGATTACTTCTGCATCTGCTATTTTAGGTGGATTTTATCCAGTATTGATTTGATCTGAAGCAGCGCATTTCATTGTCAGGTATTCTGTTAAATGTACACATAAATTGATGTATTTTACTAGCACATACTGTTGACACTATTGAACACAATTTAGATATTTTCAGTAGTAATTATCTTTTGCTGCAGAGTCTCTTCAATCGCTAAGTATAATTTCTGTTAGTAGTTTTAAATATATATATAAATATATATATTATACTATATATATATATATATATATATATATATATATATATATATATATTATATATATATATATATACACACACACACACACACATATATATATATATATATATATATATATATATACATATATATATATACATACATAGATTATAACTATATATATACATATATATATATATATATATATCCACACACATATATGCATAGACATTCACATACACACATATATATATATACTCATATACTTGTATATGGATGGATGGATGTATGCATGCATATCATTTGAAGATGATGACCCTGCTGATTGTCGTCTCAAAATGTGTCTTAATATATACCAGAAGAAATCATTACTTCGTAGATGAAAACCAGTTTAACCGGTTTTGGCAATAATATTGTTTCGCTTGTTGCTTCTTTCCAAACGTAATTATCCTAGTTATTATTCTCCCAATAACCATAGTGGTATCATTACTATCATACCTAATAGCAGTGAGCTGTGTAGAAGCAAGTGGTAATCACTTGGTAAGTTGAGGCCAAAATTTAGTTTCGATTTTATTAGTATGTTGTTTATTCCTCGTCACTTACATCACTAATTACACTCGAAAAGCTGGAAAATAGCAGTAATACAGTTAGCTATTTTCGTAAATATTGGATCTCGCGCCAAGAGAAACGAAATTATTATTTATTATCATTGCTACCATATCATGAAAAATATGACTATATTCCAACTCAAAGAAGAATTCATGTATCTTGTGGAATCGAAGCTGCTTTTCGGTTTCGTTTACACCATTGATTCTCAAACATTTGTAACTCGGCGCCGGCTATTACCGAGTGTTTATATATATATATATATATATAAGTGTCTCCTTCATGTGTTTTGGAAAGCAAGCAAAAATGAACACCAGTTATTTCAATCAAACACAATCTGTTTTATGTAATGGTTTATTATCCATAATTTCTTGTAAGTGCTCCATCACTGTGCGCCTCTTTTTTAGATATTCCCGTTGACTAAAGCCAACTATTTTAAAAGGTCATGATAATTAGTAAAGAATGGAGTTTCCTTATATTGTAGCCTAGAAAGTCATCAATCCTGTTTTCAAATGACGGTAAACTACGTGTAACGCATACTCTACTGTCGTTGGAAAACGTAAGAAAATTGTAAATACTGTACGTGGTACAAATATAATTCTAGCGAAAATCACACTCCTTCTAACCATCATACTCTTCCAAAGCGCACCATTACTATTTTTCATCCACTATGGAATCCACACGCCCCAGCTCACGAGCGATGGTATCAACCAGATTTTAAAAAACGCTATTTTCAACTATTTTAGTTGTTTTACTTTCTTGGCCATATCATTTTGAAAACACCGGTTCTCGTCCGATCACTGAAGTTAAGCAAATTCGAGCCTAGTTAGTACTTAGATGGGTGACCGCTTGGGAAACCTAGATGCTGTAAACGTTTTTCTAACGGCCGTGTATCAGCATGGCCGCAGCTCTGAGCTGAAACTACAGAAGAAAAGAAACAACCACAGTATAGTTATGACCACCCCAACTCAATGTTTCCTTTACTAAATTTAAGTTTTATACTACGTGAATATGTCGACGGAAGAGCATTCTACCAAGTCTTTTTTCTCTATGACAAAACTCAACGTGAAATAGCTAAACGAAATGAATGGATCTCGAGATACCCCCCACGATGTTTCTGTTTTTCTGATCTTCTTGCGACACTCTAACGTATTCGTAACTTGTTGGATATGGGATTGAACGTTATATATGGATGTAATAAATAGATACGTTGTTATAAATTGATTTGTAGGTTGAAATGGGCTTTAGTGAATACGATTTCCGGATTTTTAATCATGGAGTAAAGAATTCCCGTCTAGAAGAAATTGTTTAACTGTGTTTAATAAAATTGTGTCAGGATGATATAATGGAAACTAATCTTTTGATGTAGCAAGCATCGGAATATATGTGTTCAGCGCAAACGAACCAAATCTTCAACACAGTTTGGTTCCCGTTGTTTAGTTTTTAGTATCACAATTATATGCTAAACTCATTAGAGCTTATCGTCCTTTTAGGTATACCTCTCTTCACAAATAATCAAGCAGCCAACTGTATTTGTTGCTGTTGGTCGAAGATAAATGCTTATGTATCCGTTTTATTAATATTAATCGACAGAAAGCAAACACATGAATAGTTCGGCTCGACAGCGAAGCAACATTTTTCCCTTAAACGGTTTGAATGGCAGCAAATGTTCTCTCAGATATACCGCTATTATGATATATTCGAAGTTTATTGTATACATTTAAAGGTATCAGCATGCCCATAAATAACACAAAATTAATTAATGAAACATTAGTTTCGAAAATATATAATCTCCTCTTATACGGAGTATTTCAGAGGGTATTTCAAAAGTTAAGTATAAGTAAATATATATGTTCAAGTATATGTGGACCCCTATATTATAATTTCAAACTTCATTAGTTTGGAGAGTAGGAGTATCCAAATACTTTCTTTCGTAAACCGTTTCGTGATGCCCTACTATGTTGACGTACCCGCGTGAGTATGTGAAAATTTTGAGATACCATAGAACCGATAACCATGTGTTATTCGTTATTTATTAAGTAATATATTAGATTTAAAACTTTCAAATCCCACTCTGATCAACTTTGTCTGTTATTCTTTGGGATCGACAAAGGAAAGTACCAGTCAAATACTGGAGTTGATATAATCACCTCTCTTACTCTCTTTTACTCTTTTACTTGTTTCAAGTACCGCCTTTAATCGAGCAACTCGACCCCGGGACTTATTCTTTTTGTAAGCCCAGTACTTATTATATCGGATTTCTTTTGCTGAACCGCTAAGTAACGGGGACATAAACATACCAACATCGGTTGTCAAGCAATGCTAGGTGGGCAAACACAGACACGCAAACAAACACACATACATATATATATATATATATATAATATATATATATATATATTATATATATATAATATATATACATATATACGACAGGCTTCTTTCAGTTTCTGTCTACCAAATCCACTCACAAGGCATTGGTCTGCCCGGGGCTATAGCAGAAGGCGCTTGCCGAAGATGCCACGCAGTGGGACTGAACCCGGAACTATGTGGTTGGTTAGCAAGCTATTTACCACACAGCCACTCCTGCGCCTATTTAAATTCCTTAAAGTTTCTTCTTTTGTGCCTATGAACGAGATCAATTTCATTTAATGTTTGATTCACAGAAACTGAAAAGCTTTGTTCACAGTGGATGACTAGAACAGCACTGTGCTCACCATACGGGCTGCGTTTACGTAGTTGTGGATGTTTGAAACTTTCAGGATTTTTGCAAACTTCGTATATCCACGAGACACCTCCTAAATTTCCACACTGGGTAATATCCGACTCACACCTTTATTTTCTGTATATGAAAAAAAATCCCTGATTAGCGTATGTATGTGTGTATGGACTGTGAAACTATATGTATGTATGTATGTATATGTGCATGTGTGTGTGAGTGTGTGTGCCTTAGTGTGTGAGTTTGTTTCTGTATAAACGTGTAGTATACCTTCAGACTTTATGTATGTATGCGTATGTATATATATGGCTATTCTTGTACATTTAGATATATATGTTTATTATAATTGTATATACATATATACATGTATGTATAATGTATGTATACAAAGGTGCAGTTTCAATGTAAAACCACATTTTAGGTTAAGCCAGTTTTCTATCAAAATACTCAATGCCGTTGTCGAACACGTTATTTGTAAAAGATTGATAGGCCACAGTTTCACAGTCCGTATTTATACTGAGAATCGAGATTGCGCAAGCTTTGTTCTTGAGTCATTTACAAGCGGCCAGAATGAGGTTTCTCTGAAGGTTCACAGAATAGCGTTCCTGAAGGTGTGCGGCATTACTCGGATATGAGAGGATCATTCCAGTTCGAACCACTGAGTTTTTGCATTGAGGTGTTACAACTTCAATACAACAGGTATGTGTTCAAAATATTTGAGAAAACAATTTCAGAGATATATTATTGCTTGCATACAGTTTTTCGAGATAAGTGACGAAAAGGTACTGGGAAAACGATATAAAGATTTGCTTTGGGACCCCCTTCATCGACAACCGGTGACTGCCGTACGCTGAAGACAGGCAAATACCTAGAAACTGCAGTCCGTGCGTGTCACCTAGGTTGACGAGGGAGGGATGACCTCCCCTTGCAAATACCAAAAGGGCACAGAAAGTGTGCCTAAAGCCAGCAGGAGACGATGATCTCCTGGGGCTACAAGCTACAGTAACCCCCACCCTTAGTGGTTAGCCATATTGAGATGGCTAGTATACCTTACAATTTCAGAATAGAATTACAGGATAGAATTACGGGATAGATTTTACTGCCAGAGACCCAAGTGTACACCACATGGAACATTGTTGGATAATGTCTTTAACATTGGGTATACTCGCTTGGGAATATTGAATATTTGCTGATGGTTGTTAAAGAAAAGACCCTGTGAAGGACGTCTTAGAGGACTGTGTCCCCACGACGCGCATGAAAATATTGTGTGAAGAATGGATGTTAGAAACTTTGTCGATATTACATGATATCACTGGCAGTTTGTCAGAATGCCATTTTGAGCTGACAAGGCTTTCAACCGTCTAGTCAGCTCAAAATGTGCAAAAAGCGAGTTCGAGAACAGGAGTGAGGAGATAGAGGGAGCCTCTTCCTGCTTGTTAAAAGTGTAAGTGCTTTGCTGAAGGATGTGTTTAAGTATGAAACGAAGAGGCTTATGATTTGAAGTCAAACACCCTAACCACCGAGGCACACCTAGCTATGAACTAATGATGAAATATTATAAATATATGTAGAGAAATAGTTACAACTGTAAATATCTACAAACTGGGTCTGATCTATCTAGTGAGGTGTATATGGTCGTTCGATATATCAGCTAAGCAATCCAACAACTACCAACTGACATTTAGTTAGCTGATAATTTGGGGTTGTCTTGCTACAATACATTTATTTAGAAAAACAAGAAAAACCCAAAGCAAACATCAAATGCTAACATGCACAATGGCTACACTTTCCATATTAATTGGCAAAACGCCGTGACCAAACAAGCAGCATGTTATGTCGTGATAAACTTTCTGTTCGTTGGAGTGAACAACGGTAACTCTTAATTGGTTTGTTACTGATTCGGAATAAAAGTTACATTGAAAGCCCGATTACAAAACTACAGAGAAAATATAGAGAGAAGCGTGCGGTTAACATGGTTACTGTTTGACAAATTTAATACTGTTGCTGCAAATTTTCAGCAATGTATGGCTGCAAATGTTATTCGCATATAAGATATACTGATATATTTATTGTTTACGTGCTCGTTAAAAACAGGAAAAAATTGCTACTATTGCAATTGTTACTGTCTAACCCCAGGGAACAGTTCGGTTCATGACGACCAGTTGTCACTGAGTTCCTTAATGACCTTTTTTCGACATATTTTACCTCTAACTACTTTATCCAATTTGGCCTCATTGTGGAAAAGCGATCGGGTGTTACTTGTTTGTTATTTCCAGCAGGCTTGACTAAAATGAAGAGGCTCTCTCAGAATAAAGAGAAGAAATGATTGGAAATGTTTATTACTAAATTATGTAGGAGAAAACATCTTAAGCAAATGAAGAAATATATATATGTAGCCTCTCTACCTGCAAGGAGTAGTATCCCTCAATCAAATCCGACAATCATAAATAATGTTGATATAATGTGTGTGTGGAAGCACTCCGTCGGTTACGACGACGAGGGTTCCGGTTGATCCGATCAACGGAACAGCCTGCTCGTGAAATTAACGTGTAAGTGGCTGAGCACTCCACAGACACGTGCACCCTTAACGTAGTTCTCGGGGATATTCAGCGTGACACAGAGAGTGACAAGGCCGGCCCTTTGAAATGCAGGTACAACAGAAACAGGAAGTAAGAGTGAGAGAAAGTTGTGGTGAAAGAGTACAGCAGGGATCACCACCATCCCTGCCGGAGCATCGTGGAGCTTTAGGTGTTTTCGCTCAATAAACACTCACAACGCCCGGTCTGGGAATCGAAACCGCGATCCTACGACCGCGAGTCCGCTGCCCTAACCACTGGGCCATTGCGCCTCCACTTATATAATGTAGCCCCACATTACATCAACTGATGCTATAGTCATAGTTTGAAATTTTGCTTTGTTATTGAGTGATAAATAACAAAGCACATAACTATCATGACGATAACTTCTAAATATAATTGCTTCAAATTTTGGCAAAGGGCCGATAATTTTTTAGGAGAAGAGAAAGTCTATTGCCCCGACCTCAGTATATGAACTGGTACTTATTTCATCGGCCTTGAAGGGATGAATGGCAAAGTTAACCTTGGCAGAAGTTGAATTCAGAAGTGCTGCAAAACATTTTGTTCGCCGCACTAATGGTTCTGCCAGCTCGCCGCCTTATAACCTCTAAATATAGAGCTTGCTAAGTGTTGCCATATGAACAGTAACATCACATATTAGCCAACCGTATATTAGCACAACTTCTATTACCGAACTATATATTGCCACAACATGAATTACGTCAGCATGGACGTACACATGTCTTATTACAAGATGCATACCACACCGTATATTACCACTAACGTACCACACAATGGGTTTACACATTATATATTTGCACACAATGTATTACAATTATAGATTACATACATTGTGTTATGTACTACCATACCACTCCATGTGTAATCACACCCCGCATTATCACGTTGTACATTCCCACAGCATGGTTTTACACACTTTGTGTTAGCACTTTATGAATTACCACACTGTGTATTATTGCACCATATATTACCGTACCCCTCTATATGTTAACGCATCATACTTTACTACATCATGCATTACTACACCATGAGTTACCACCCCATGATTACCAACACATTGTTTTACCCCCACCATATATTACAACAGGTTACTTTTCAGTACAATGTATTAATATGTCATGCATTACGATACCCTGTTTTACCACACCATGTATTATCAAGCAATGTGTTGTCACACAATAAATTAGCCCATCATGCTATGAACATGTTATATATTACAAAACACGCTGTATATTACAAAACTATGTATTACCGCACCATGTGCCACCAAACCTCACCAAGCACCATCACACTACACATTACCACATCATACATTTTACAAACTTCCACAATATATGCTACCAAACTGTGTATTCTATGTATTACCACACATCATATCATGCATTACCGTAGCGTATGCGACGAATTCATGCATTACCACACCATGAATTTACCATAGCGTTCGTTGCTACATCATGTTTAACGAAATTATGCATTACTGCAACGTGTATTTACCATGTATTACTTAACTATGAAATTCCGCACCACGAATGTGCTAGATTATATATGTTTTACTACCCCCCCCCCATGTATTCCGACATTATATATTACCACACCATATATATGCTGTGTTATGTACATTTTTAGTAACCTATTTATTACTACAAATCGTATGTCCACACCGTTTTTCTTCGTTATGCATTGCTTTCCCACACACTTTATTATCCCTCATGTACAATGCATTACTCCTCCATGTGTTACGACATCACACATTACATCACCATCTTTGCCTGTATTATGCATGTTTTACTAAACTATGTATTTCCTGAACCTTGTATTACCAGTTTGCCACACCATGCATTACTTCGCTATGTATTACTAAACAAGTACTTCCACACAATGTACCATCTCTCCATTACGGCCTCATTTATTACCATACCATGTATGACTACACCACGTATTTTACACATGTATTAACGACGTTTATAAAAGTTATGTGAATATCAGATACATCTCGCACGACAAATTTTATTCCTCCCCTCCCTCTTTTTCTTGACTCCCCCCTCTACTTTCTCTCTCTCTCTCTCTCTTCCTTCTACTCCTTCCCTTATCTTTCTATCTCTTGTTCACTCTTTGTTTTCTTTGAATGTGTCCTCCAAGTAATCACATATTATTTTATCAACAGTTTACTCTACATCTGATCGTTATCTCTCCCAACAAAATTTGCTCAGACAATTTCTCATATTCTCATATTCTCTCACCCTCTCTCTCTCACTCTCTCTCTCTCTCTCTCGTTCTCCATCTCCCTCTATCCCCCCTCTCTTTCAAGTACGCATACATAAAATCTGTATACATGCACAAAACCATTCAGGAGGCTATACTCAGTCAAACCGCCTGAAACATAATATCACACGCTTTCATTACACACACTTTCACACCTATTCATTACATACTTACGAAGATTATTACTATATTGTATATACAATCTCTTACCTCTACTTTCGTTTTCCATCCCTCTTGCCTATACTTACATACATAAATGCATACATACAGGCATACATACATGTATGCATGCATGCATAGGTATATATGCACATATGCATATATTCATACATTCATATATACATAAATACAACGTTCATACATGCATACATGCGTACACATATATGTGTGTGCGTGTGTGTATGCGTGTACACAGGCGTATATATCAGCATTACAATGCCTATTTACCTTATATATATACGTTTATTTCAATTATCTCGCACGAAAATCTGGGTATATAAATCAAATCTATTTTCTTTAGCTTGGTTTCGTTTCATTTCTCTTTTCCGTTCCAGGTTTTTAATTTGGAACGCTTGAAAAGCAAAAAAGAAAGAAAGAAAGAAAGACTAACAAGAAAAGATACGACGCGAATAAAGAAGACACTCAACAACAATTTCAATAACAAAGCAATATGTGAGACAGTGATCGCAATTGCATTTGCAAAAGAACGGTGGCAGACTTATTATTGCAACAGAGTGATTTATTTAAAGCAACTTTCAGCACTATATGGCAAAAAAAAAAAAAAAATTACAAGAAATGTGACTTTCGTGAACAATGCAGGATTTCTTTCGAAACAATAGGGGCTTATTCACCCCCAACACAATCCTACCCATCATGTTTCAACTAATCAGCGTTCCTCCTTCACCACGCCACCGTCACAAATGTCATACCGTTCGAACCATCGGAATCAGTCCTTCTGAAGGTGCATAAGATCTGGGAATTAAATCTGATTTATTTATGAGAACATATATATATATATATATATATATATATTATATATATATATGTATGTATGTATGTATGTATGTATGTATGCATGCATGTATGTATGTGTATATATATATATGTATATATATATGTTGATTCGTTAGCTACTGCACGTATTTTTTTTCTCTCCTTCTTTCTGTGTTTTTCTCTCTCTGTGTATCTTTCTGTTGAAGAGCGTAGGCTCGAAACGTTAAAGACTTGTTTTATTTATATTTCCTGAGCGCCATACTAATACAATTGTTCGTTTGTTTTCCACCTGCCTTCGTCTTTTGTTTATTTTCATAAAGCTTCCCGTTATATATATATATATGTATGTATGTATGTATGTATATATATATATATATATATATAGTATGTATGTATGCATGTATGTATGTATGTATGCATGCATGTATGTATGTGTATATATATATATATGTATATATATATATGTTGATTCGTTAGCTACTGCACGTATTTTTTTTCTCTCCTTCTTTCTGTGTTTTTCTCTCTCTGTGTATCTTTCTGTTGAAGAGCGTAGGCTCGAAACGTTAAAGACTTGTTTTATTTATATTTCCTGAGCGCCATACTAATACAATTGTTCGTTTGTTTTCCACCTGCCTTCGTCTTTTGTTTATTTTCATAAAGCTTCCCGTTATATATATATATATGTATGTATGTATGTATATATATATATATATATGTATATATATATATATATAAATATATATATGTATGTATATATATATATATTTGTATGAATGTATGTATATTTATATATGTATATATGTGTGTGTGTGAACTTCAAGAAATTCGACGACCATATATAAATATTCAGCATTCATCTCTCATCCGGTAAATACAAATCGAAAGATTTGTCTATTTCATACGTCTGTGTATGTACATACGTCGCTATGTGTTATGTGCGCATACGCTTGTGCGTGCGTGAGTGTACGTGTATATGTGTGCGTGTGTGTGTGTACCTGCGTATTTTCGCCGTTTAAATGCACGTCTGTGGGTTATCATTCGCAAATCATTTACCAATTTATTATAATATATTAATATTGATTTTAAAACGTATCGATTAATTCTTTATTGTTCATTAATTATCCATTTTAAATCAATATATTTACCTACTTACATATTTCTATTAGTGTGTGTGTGCCTGCATTATTAAATAATACATTCCACACACTCATGTGTGTCTATGTGTGTGTGGGTGTGCGTGTGCGTATTCGTATGTATGTATGTAGGTATCTGAAGGCGCGCGGCTTAGTGGTTGGGGCATTCGGTTCACATCGTAAGATCGTGAGTTCAATTCCTGGCGCCGCGTTGTGTCCTTGAGCAAGACACTTTATTGCACGTTGCTCCAGTCCACTCAGCTGGCAAAAATGAGTAACGCTGCGATGGACTGGCGTCCCGTGCAGCTGGGGAACAGATACGCCACAGAATCCGGGAAACGGGGCCCATGAGCCGGGCTAGGCTTTAAAAAGGTGCATTTCTTTTATTTGATATTGTTACCAAAAAGGCGATGACGTTGAATTTGTGTTGTAACAGGGCCGAGTAGAAACAGCAACTAAATCACTCCGAAATCACGTCAAAGATGACATGAAATTGGATAAACCTGAAGTCCTAAATATTCCTAAATTAGACAAGAAGTCACAGCTGGAAATTCTTAAATCATAGGTTTGCTGGAACAGAGAAGACTCGGAGCTAAACAACGATAAGGTCAGATAAAACATTTGTAGCAAGAACAGTATATAAGAAATAAATTCTGTTGTATGATAACAAAGAGTGAAGCTGGAAACTAATGCCGTTTGTTTCCATATAGAGAAATTATAAAGAAAATGAATATTACTAATTTCATCTCATTGGGCATCATGCCAACTCTTTAAGAATTACGACGCAATCGATTAAATTGACCTCAGGTCAATTCATTGATACAGATTTCGGAATAATGGCCAAAACAATTGCTTAAACAATGCAGTGGGGCAGCAGTTTTCGTCTAAAGAACTACTTGAAGAAAACATTCTGCCAATGCTGCAAAAGTTTCGTTTGTGAAGGGATACATTGTGCTACTGATTTTTACTTACTTTCGGGAATCACTTTTTGGCTACGCTGGAGCACTGCCTTCTAGCTATTAGTTGAATAAATCGAATTACAATTGTAATATTGAAATAGACTAATAACAGCCATCATGGCGGTAGCGATGCTCCGCGGTGGGAACAGTCTTTGCGTGATCCGCATCCGAGTGAGAATGTTCGATGCAGTAATGCATAATGCAAGCTAAACGGTCATAGATATCCGTACAAAAGAGATCCGCGCTAAGTCATCCAACGGAGTTAAAGTTAAATTAAGTTAATATTTATAGTAAGAGAGTATTAACTAAGATTAAATGAAATAAAACATTTAAATAAGAGAATAAATTAAAACAAAACAAAATAAAATGTTCGCACAGTCGCTGTGAAACACAAGTAGCAGAGTGCTCGAACGTAAGTAATTCTATAGGTAGAGGATTCCGGGGAGATCTAATGAATCAGTAAGACAAAGCCGAGTGAACGCCAAGCAAAATCAAATTAAAGAAATGGCCATCATTGTGGTGCCCCATGAAGAATGATCCAGTAGGAGGAAGCCTAATAAGAAAATCTGTCCAATAAAGGAGAGGCTAGGTTATATGAGTATATAATATAACAGCGGGCCGGCTTCGTAAATCTTGACCTACAAATGGAACACACAAAGTAAGCGGCTCACAAAAGCTGTCTACAAAACCTGATCCGGGAAAAATATCCTCCACAAAATATGACCCGCAAGTGGCGATTCACACCAGACAAAATATTAGGTCGTCTTCACAACACCGTATGTATAAGGAAATTTATAAAGCACTAAACTTTGGATGCACAAAGACTAATCCATAAAGAAGTGATCCGTGAATTGAGATCAATAACATGTAGACTGGAAAATTAATTCTTCTAAATTGATTCGAAGAAGATGATCCAACTGAAAGAAACCATACTGAGCACTTCTCGTAGTGAGATTGGCATGCTATGGACTACAAGTAATGGTCCACGTAAAGTACTTCGGCTATTGGTGGATTGCAGAGGATTGACTGCGGTTTACAGATGAAATACTTTTACCTTTTAGTCTAAAGAATTTGCACATTTTCTATCAAAACTTTGTGTCTAAGAGCAACAAGTGCCTCTTATCTCTCGGGCCAGTAGCTTCTTGAGGTGAATTAACGGTTCTTTCCCCCTTCCCCTACAAAATCACATTTATTGCCATAACATTCTCTTTTATACATCAGTGACGTACATGCTGTCATGTCCCAAAGCAAATGATGCTGTCCTTCATCCTACGCTAAACCCTCAACTACACACCATTCAAACTTAATCTAGACGCTATACATCAAATCATGAACGAAGTCCTCGAAATAATTCGCCAGAGGGACCACATCAATCTTGTACCTTTCAATACTTCAAACGCACAAGTACTACCCATATCAACAAGATTTAAGCCCGCTACAAACACCGTAACAACTGGCAGCACGCAACCAGAGCTCTCAAGGACGCTCTCTATCTCTAAAGGTCCTATGTGTCGAAATATTTAACATAGTAAGTGCTGCATTCCAAACACTGATATTTCGTTTTTAGGCCCAGATTATACGTCAATTTCTCATCAATTGCTGACCCTCTACAATGCTCAAGTGAATTAGAATTTGAAATATTACTCCTACATCAACGAATGGGCTGCTTCAGCGCACAGATATTCAAGACAATATCATAAGAAATTATGCTTTTAATATTTAAAATCACGCTTATTCGAGTTCAGCCTACACCTAACACTTGATGTAACCAAGTTGATGTACATGGTTTTCAATACTATATTTGGATATTTGGAGAACATCTACTTGGCCGAATCAATAATGCCTTCACTTTGTTGCCGTCAGTCTCAAGAGAGAATTACATCTTCAATGGAAAAATGTCCCGATCGAAATCTCGAAATCCACGTTCTGTAACAGCATTCTTTCCGTACACACATCTTCCGGCAGACATTCGCTGATTTCTTTCTGTTCAAGAGAGTAAAAAATGGCATTATATGTCGATAATATTCGCTTTGTTTCTCTATTTTAAAAGTGACCTGAAGCACACAAAATACGACCTGTCCCGTCGGAAATTCGTGGCAAACTACGTTAATGTGTCAGGTATCTAACTAGTACGCATACTAAAAGGAATATAGTGAACAGTGTCAGATATCTAACGCTCACCCATGTACAAAGAAAAGAAACGAACGAGCTTTTTGTCCAGCCTAACAAAAGAAGGAGAATTCTTCGTCTTCGCTTTTGAACTAAGATCTTGAATTGTTTTAAACTGAAATGGTTTTGTTTGTATATATATATATATATATATATGCACATGTGAAGGCGCATGGCTCAGTGGTTAGAGCATCGAGCTTACGATCGTGAGGTTGTGAGCTCGAATCTCGGACCGGGCTGCGTGTTGTGTTCTTGAGCAAGACACTTTATTTCACGTTGCTCCAGTTCACTCAGCTGTAGAAATGAGTTGTGACGTCACGAGTGCCAAGCTGTATCGGCCTTTGCCTTTCCCTTGGATAACACTGGTGGCGTGGAGAGGGGAGGCCGGTATGCATGGGCGACTGCTGGTCTTCCATAAACAGCCATGCCCAGACTTGTGACTAGGTGGGTAACTTTCTAGGTGCAATCCCATGGTCAGTGTCGTGACCGAAGGGGGTCCCGGATCCCGGATATATGCACACAGACACAACGGTCTAAATATCGTTCCCAGTGGGCTTGCAGGTACGTAGGTTATTTATGAAGGTTATTGGTAAATTTCAGTCTGGCGTTTTCGTATATTTGAACTCCTAAGTATTTTTGAACAACGTTAGCAAATGTGGTGGAAAAGTTCATCTCTATTACAGTCTCCGATTTTTGTCCTGCAAGTGCTGTCTTTGGAGTTGAACGAGTTACTTTGTAGGTTGAACCTTAACCCTTCAGTGTTAAATTATTTCCCAATTCGTTCAAGTAGGCCGTTTGGACATTTTCAAGTCAGAATTCACTTCTTATTCCGTATTCGTGTGAAATCGTGGTATGGAGATTTGCAACATTAAATAGGACAAAAACAGCGTTCGTGCTTGTTTTGCTTGGGAGAATGTTTGGAATGTTTAAGTCACCACTTATGAAATTCAGTGTACATTTAAGAATTGTTTCTTTTGGAGTATGTCGATAAAAGTACCGTGTCTATTTTTCTCAGGACGGGGCTACCAAAACTGTCTCGGTTTGAGATCTTTGGGGTGTGGAATATTAATAATCTGGCAGGTTTCATTTATTGCTTTGTTTTTGAAGATTTTTGGCAGTCCATAAAAATTGCTGTTTTTTTTTTCAGCAAAATCTCTTTAAATACTTTCTTTGTTTTTCCGTTAAATGCTTTTGTAACTGTTGGATGAAGGTGGTGAGTTTCTTCATTCTTTCGGACTGTTGGCAATCGCTTACCTTTTCATAATAGATTTTGAAGTAGAACTCGTGTATCGTTTATGATATATTTTGAAACTATAATATCTATAACTGTGCCTTTATCAGTTTCTTTTATTACTACATTGCGATTACCCGTTAAGTCATTGATGATTTTCGATTTTTGTCGGCAGGTATTTGCTATAAATTTTGAATGCGGTAGCAAATTATGAGAAAAAATAGTTACAAAACAACAAAAAAAAGTCCAGGGTTTGGTTTTTACTCTTTTTCAGTTTGTAGTTACCTTTATTATGAAGCATTCATTCTTCGTTAACGTCTTTGTCTTACAATTGTTCTTTTGTGCGTAGTTTTATAATATATTCCTGAATATCGATCTGTATTTCATTCATGTTGGAATTTTGTTGAGTTGGGGTGAATTTTAATAACTTGGAAAGAATTTTCATTGGTTACATTAAGAGGGCTTTGTGGGAATAATTTATAACATTCGGAGTTCTATATTCGGTGTGTTGCATCGGGTGTCATGGATTTGGTCCATTGTGTCTAAAAACTGGTTTTTCAATTTTTGTTGAAAGTATTGGTATCCCTGCTACCCTTAAATGTGTTGTCCCAACTGCACTTCTGTAAAACCACAACCTGTTATAGTCTAGTTTCAGTCATTTGACTGCCTTCATGCTGGACATCGCCTTTAGTCGAACATATCGAACCCATGACTTATTCTTTGTAAGCCTGGAACTTATTCTATCAGTCTGTTATGCCGAACCGTTAAACACACCATCTGTTGTCAAAGCGATGGTGGGGAACTGATACAAACACGCAAATACATACATACATACATACATACATACATACATACATACATACATACATACATATATACATACATACATACATACGACGACTTCTTTCAGTTTCCATCTACCAAATCCACTCACAAGGCTTTGGCCGGCCCGAGGCTATAGTAGAAGATACTTATCCAAGGTGGTACGCAGTGGGACAGAACCTGAAGCCATGTGGTTGGGAAGCAAGCTTCTTACCACACAGCCACACATGTGCTTATATGTATATATATATATACATATACATATATATATACATACATACATATATATGTACATATATATATGTATATATACATATATGTATGTTCATATATTTATATATATTTATATATATGTGTATATATGTTTACATATATATATATATATGTATACATATGCATAAATACATGTATACACACACACACACACACACCACACACACACACATATATATATATATATATATATATATATATATATATATATATATATATATATATAAAGAACATATCGGAAATTACTTGATACAGCTATAATACTTACAGAAAGATTTTTTTCAAAATGTTAACATTAAGAAAATACTTATCAGAGAATAAAATTGTACTAACCTTTGGAAGGGAATTTCACAAATTGTGTGTATGCTTTAATAAATGAGCGAACACTTTCAGTTCTCAACGTCATCAAGCACTCACACACACACACACACACACACACACACACACACACACACACACACACACATATATATAACCAGAAAAAAGTAGCTGATGAATATTTGACATATATTGCTGTAATATTTGCAGCTTTAAATAAAATGTTCTTAGTATGAAACAATTGTACTAAACTACTGATCCATTCTTGTTACTTTTTTCTTAGTTATAATCACCCCACATAATTTTATGGTTAATACCATAAAGATTTCTGGTGCATCTAAGTTAAGTACCACATTCATTTGAATTCATTTGAATTCATTTGAATCTTAATTGTTTTGCTGAAATTATATATATATATATATATATACAGAGAATGGTATAGAGAGAAAATCGTTAATCAGTGCGGCCGAATATTTGGCAACCTTTTACTTAATCGGAATCACAATGACATAATGCTGTCTAAAGAATAGTTTTGACGAATATATGACCTATAAAAGGTGGCAAGGAACAACTGTTTGGGAGCAAGGGACGGGGCATGACAGATTTTTGTATTACAAGCATTCTCATTTCTGTAACCTAATTTTCTATTTCTTAACCAACGATAATAATACGTTGCACATTTTAAAAAATACATTTGCAATTAGTCAAGTCATAGTTGTCAGGTTTGGCTCTTTTCAGATACATATATTGATGGTTCGCCCATCATTATCATTAATAGCTATTATTGCTTTATAGCATCTTAATTTTGTCTTTTGTTTCGTTCTAACAATATTTCCTCATTAGTAACGCAAGAAGCTTCATCAAGTAATATCAATAACTTATGTAACAGAGAAAGTGTATAAAAATATAACAATTTAGAATAATTACACATATTGTGCAATGGTACAAAAATAAGACAATGGAATAAAATTTGTAAAAATTATTCTTTTACTGATAAATCGTTCTCAGTTCCATTAACTGTTATTTCAGACATACGTCTTCAAAATAAACAACAAAATATGATAAAATAAAATAGAATCGAAACCAAGTTGTTATAAGCTAAGGTGTTCGTTATTAAAATGCTATGCGCGAAGTTAAGAAGCATTAAGTTTTTTAAATTGCCAAGAGAACAGAGCCTTGTCAAGATTTGATCTGCGGCATCCGCTGTGACTACGTTGCTCGATAGCGCGATGGCTTTATGGGTCTATTTCCTGTGTTGTTAGTACTAATTCTAAGATTTACTAATAACTCTGAAGTAGCTTCAGGTCACGAGTGTGGATTGGGTGTCACCAGGTGGTCTACAAAGAGTACTTCCTGGAGGTCTCATCGGAAAGGGCCAGAGTTTTCTACTCAGTTTGGGGGCACTCTTCTCCAGGACAATGCACAGTCCACAATTCCATCCTGGTAACCAGCTACCAGAGGAAGATGTGTGTCAAAATTGTTCCTTACTCTTTCAGCAGTCTAGATTTTGCTCCTGGCACTTTTGGCTGTTTTCAATCTGTTTTGAAGAAATGGAGAAGATGAAAGAGTCTGTGATAAGTGTCCTGGAACATCTTCCCTTTGGAGAACTTCCATGGGACCTTCCTGAAGTGTCCGGTGTGCTGCAAGTGTACTAGAGCCAGCAGATCCTACTTTGAATGAGATTAGAGTTTTGTATTTCTTTGAAGATAATGTCTCTCCTGAAAAAGTCTCAAAACATCTGGAATGCACTTTCTAATATTATTGTTGTTGCTGTTGCCGTTGCTATATTTCTTGTTTTTCTTCTAATTGTTCTTTTAACCTCAGATTTTGCTGGAATCTCTTTGAGTCTTGTCTACAGCCTACGGTACCATGCTATCTGTTCTTTTCACTTATCTCAAACTTCCTGAGTATTTTCACCGTACCAAATTATTGTTGTTGTTGTTGATATTATTGGTGTTGTTTTTATTTTTTATTTTGATCACAGGATTTTTTGGAGCTTCTGGAGTCTTGCATGCGTAGCGGGCTTACTACTAGTAGCCTAAAGTACCATACTATTCATTCTATTCAGCTATCTAATATTTTCCTGGTTATTCTGGCCATGCCAAGGAGGCAAACCTTTTGTAATAATTCTACTGGACACTCTATTCCAATTTATTTTATATTCCCCCTTATACATTCTCAACAATAATTGACACTATCTTCAACTTCATTTTCCATTACCGGGTTATTTCGTACATAAGACGGTTGTATCTATCTCTCTATCATTTCGCCTCCCTTCTTGCATATTCGTGGGTCAAAGAATCATGCAACGTCAACTATATAGTATATGTGTGTGTTGCACGTTGTCCATCCCCACTAGGTCCGGTGTGTTATGCTCTAGAACCTGATCTGTTTGAATTAGAAAATCCCAGAGGATTTTGCTAGTCTCCTACTCTGCAGCTCTCTGCAGGTTGTGCTCATACCACATCTTGCTTCTCTCTAGCCCCCACTTTCCGCACAGTTTCCAATGTAACACTTTCACTACGTGGTCATGTCGCCACAACCTTTAGTGGTTTTGGGCAAGTCTAAGGCATTCATTCGTGATATGGGTAATGCTTTCATCCACTCTATTGCTGATGCGGTAAAGCGGAGACATTTGCTCATTCCTTAGGTTGACCCTCCAGTTCATGGCCAGAGATTGGTCCTGCGGTGCCAGCGTAGTGCTCTCGGTCTCCTTTAATGGTTCCTTTCATCAGCTAATCCCACCTATTTTCCAACAGCTTGTTGTGGCTACATGGAATTGATTGTGTAGTCCCTTCTTGCGTAATTTTTCTGCCTGTCATTTTTCTACTTGTTCCTTATTATTATTATTATTCTATGTTTGACTTTTGCTTTATATTTGTATAATTTGGCTCCTAGTCTCACCCAGAGACCTCAAGGGACAACAGGTTGGAAGTTCACGTTGTTGTTCTGCCTAGTGTGCCATATATTTGGTTGTTGTTTTTTTGGTGTTGTACTAGTGGATGTCTTATTATTATTATTATTCAGTAGTTTTAGTTTTATTTTTATAGCGTGCTTTCACTTCACTACCGAGCGCAGCTCTGTGTGCCTTGGGTATGTGCTGTGATTTGTTGTGATGCTCTGATGGTTATTGTATGGAAAGTGTTCTGCGTAGGATGTGTGCAGTGCCTAGTAGTGCAATTTTCTGTATGTTATATGTGTTTGTAAGTCCTGGTGTTTTTGTTATGTATTTGTCTGAATATTTTTTATCATGCCTAATGCACCTACTATGATAGGAATTGTTTCTGTTTTCAGATTCCACATTCTAGTTACCTCTATTTCCAGGTCTTTGTATTTTGAGAGTTTCTCCATTTCTTTTAGAGACACGTTGTCATCTGCCGGTACTGATACATCAATTAGAAAGCATTTTTTTTCTTCATGGTCTCTGACAACTATATCTGGTCTGTTGGCCTTAATTTCTCTATCTGTGTGTATCGGCATATCCCAGAGTATGGTTGCTTTCTCGTTTTCTGTGACCTTTTCTGGTGTGTGCCTATACCATATTTTTTCTGTTGTTATTCCATAATGTTGGCATAGCTTCCAATGTATGTAAGTTCCAACTCCGTCATGTCTGTGAATATATTCCTTCTTAGCCAGGACTGGGCAGCTAGAGATAATATGATTTATTGTTTCTTGTCCATCTCCACATATTCTGCAGTTACTTGTAATATTTCTTTTCATTACATGTTTTTGGTAATTTCTGGTGGGGAGGCTTTGGTCTTGTGCTGCAATTAAAAATCCCTCTGTCTCAGCTTTGAGTCCTGAGCTTCTCAACCATTGCTGGGATTTTTCTTTGTCTATTTCTTTTGCGTTTAGTTTAGTGCAGTATTTACCATGAAGGGGCTTTTCTTGCCATCGTTTTATCGTGGTTCGTTGCTGTTCTATTTTTAGTTTGGATTTCATTTTTTTTATAGCTTTTGTTGTTTCTTCATCTTCTTCTTCTTCTTCTTCATGTTTATTAGGTGGTATGATTTCTTGTTTGTATTTGTCAGCTTCCTTAAATACTGAGAACAGTTTTTTGTTTTGCTCGTGTTTTGCCGCTATCTGGATCAGTTTTTTATTATTATTATTATTATTATTATTATTATTATTATTATTATTATTATTATGTGTAGTGAAGGCGCATGGCTCAGTGGTTAGAGCGTCGAGCTTACGATCGTGAGGTTGTGAGCTCGAATCCCGGACCGGGCTGCGTGCTTTGTTCTTGAACAAGGCACTTTATTTCACGTTGCTCCAGTTCACTCAGCTGTAGCAATGAGTTGCGACGTCACAGGTGCCAATCTGTATCGGCCCCTTTGCCTTTCCCTTGGATAACACTGGTGGCGTGGAGAGGGGAGGCTGGTATGCATGGGCGACTGCTGGTCTTCCATAGACAACCTCGCCCTAGGAGGGTAACTTTCTAGGTGCAATCCCATGGTCTGTGTCGTGACCGAAGGGGGTCTCCGAATTATGTGTGTCATGTAAATTTCACGTAGTTGTGTAAACATTGGGATGTATGTGTAGTCCTGTGGGTATTAAAATGTATATATGGTTGTGTAGACTTTCGAGTGTATGCGTAATTAATCACTTTACGTATTGACTGTTTTGTTCCAGTTATACTATATAATTTGTAAGCTTTCCAATGTTGATTTCGCGTCTTTTGAACATGTTTCACTGAGGCATCGTGCAGAGAGAAACTGTGCTTTGTATGGCAGTAAAATTTGGTTTTAGTGAGTATTTTCGTTAAAAGCCGCTTCCTTCAAGTCTTCCACATGTTCCTTTATCCCATTCCACCGATGTTATTAGATTATATTTATTTTTGAATGGAGAACCCGGTGTAGGAATCCATGTTATTTTTATTATTATTATTATTATTATTATTATTATTGTTGTTGTTGTTGTTGTTGTTTTATTTCTTAGATCGTTCGGTCTTGTTTGCTCTCATAGATTCCGTGAGAGCTGACAACACCCTACTGTCAGAGGTCTCGCAGGGTCTCTTTCCTCACTTTATAAGCTTTAATATTTGGTTGTTAATTATCGCGGAAGACATTCAACATCCAAGTACCAATCCCATTTTTATGATTATTAATATTATTATTATTATTATTATTATTATTATTATTATTATTATTATTATTATTATTATTATTATTCAGTAGTTTTATTTTTATAGCGTGCTTTCACTTCACTACCGAGCGCGGCTCTGTGTGCCTTAGGTATGTGCTGTGATTTGTTGTGATGCTCTGATGGTTATTGTATGGAAAGTGTTCTGCGTAGGATGTGTACAATGCCTAGTAGTGCAATTTTCTGTATGTTATATGTGTTTGTAAGTCCTGGTGTTTTTGTTATGTATTTGTCTGAATATTTTTTTATCATGCCTAATGCACCTACTATGATAGGAATTGTTTCTGTTTTTAGATTCCACATTCTGGTTATCTCTATTTCCAGGTCTTTATTATTATTATATTATTATTATTATTATTATTATTATTATTATTGTTATTATTATTGTTTTATTATTATATTATTATTATTATTATTATTATTATTATTATTATTATTATTATTATTATTATTATTATTATTATTATTGTTATTATTGTTATTATTATTATTATTATTATCATCATCATCAACATTATTATCACAGGCGCTAAAACCTCCTTCTTGACCTCAATGGGAGCATCCAAATCAATGCAGAAAATGCTTGACTCTACACTGATAGCACAAGTTGCCTGGAGAATGTAGAGTTCAACATTTACAGGATCCAATCTTAGTCTTCGTTTCATGATGCGATGAGGCTATTTACCTGTAGCTGTGGATCAGTAACTTTGGAAAAAAAATCAAATCTTGATACTGTCGCCTCCGATTGACTGACCATTGCTTGTGACAGAAATTCGTAGGCACAGACTCTACGGGAGCCCACCGTATTTATGTGTGTTTGTGTATGTGTTTGAATGTGTGTGAATGTGTGTGTGTGTGTGTGAATTTACTGTCTGTTTTTGATGCTCAGTATTCGTGTTTCTATCAATCACTATGCTGTTAAGGATTAAGTCTAAGATGTTGGTTACAATATTTATTCCAGCCTGGTAATTATTTTATAGACATATTTACCGAACCGCTATGTTACAGAACATTAACAGTTAACGTATACAACAGCAGTATGTTAAGAAGGTGGTTTCGCAAACATGATACACTGGTAAGATACCCTGGAGTGATACCGTGGAAAAAGGTTTCTCCATAATCTTGAGTCGACCCAAAACATGCGTACTTTCCAACAAGTCTCCGTCTCACTCCCATCAGTAGGAAATAAATATGGTGATAAATATCATCGACTAAATCTTTCAAAGAGACTACCTAGGATAACCACTATCTCAATGTGTGAAAAGAGTAAAACAATATGCATTATATTCTTTGTCGTGTCTTAGGCTCCTAGTTCCTAATGACGTGGTAGAGGCGCTGTCATGATATACGGCGTGTCTTGGGCACTTACAGATTTCTCTGACTCCCCTCTACTTTGACGGCTGACGACGGCCGATTTCTTCCTGAGAGAAACAAGTAGAAATAGAGAAAGGAAGCAGGAGAGAAGGAGATGGTAAGAAAAACTGTACTATTGCAAGACTCTTCTGGATAGACACACTGGTGATATATGAAGTCTGATTTGAGAAACCTGGAACGAAGATTGTTATGCTATATATTCAAGGCTTTAACTACTCTGCCATTTTGGCGTCTTATATATTATATGAAAACATAACCGATTTCAAATGATAAGAATAGTTTCAAATTAAATTTTACTGTACCCCACGAAATTTGTATTTAGATTCTTCCAAAAGTGTATGAGCAAAGATTGATTTCATTTGTCATGTATAATAGAAAATAGAGAGGTAAAAATAATGTTAACAATCATTAAATCACAATTTTCTCTAGTTATGTCTCATTTTACAAATTTAGTTACATAATCATTAAGAGGAATTAGTTGAGATCGGTGTCACAATATTCTCGTCATAATTTACGTCTTTCTGGTAATCGATGGCGCTCTAAAATTCACTAACATGAAGTGTTACAACACATATTTCAAACATTACCAGTTCGAAATTATTTTTTTTTCCTTCTGAAAATAAATGATTCTTTGGTTTGTTTAAATGGAAATTAACACCTAAAGTGTTCTCTTTCTTTTCGTTTTTATTTTATTTTTCATGTGTACAGAGCAGCATATATTACCTGTCTCTCGATTTGACAGAGAAAAGCTATAATTTATTTTATTACTTTTATCAGTAAACTTTCCATGAAAAAGACAAACTCTCTTTAACTGTAGTGTAAAATACGATTTCGATTCTGTAAAACTGGCTGGCTCTACGTCGGTTACAACGACAGGTTTTTCAGTTGATCTAATGGACAGAACTGCATGCTCGTGAAATTAACGTGAAAATGGCCGAGCAGTCCACAGACACTCCTACCCTTAACGCAGACCTCACTGAGATTCAGCATGACACAGAGTGCGATAAAGCTGAGTGGACTGGAGCACTTGTTTCAATCATAATATTGCGGCCATGTTGGGGTACTGCCTTGAAGAATTTTCGTCTAAACAATCGACAGCAATACATATTTGTTTTAAGTCTAGTACTTATTTGACCTGTATATTTTGCCGAACCGTTAAGGTTCGGGGATATAAACACACCAAAACCAGTTGGAAAGCGGGAGACAAATACAGTGGCGAAGACACATACATACATACCCACGCACACGCACGCACGCACACACAAATACAAACACACACACACAGAGGTACTTATTGTAACCATACCTCAAGGATGAAAGGCAAATTCAACCTCGGCAGAACTTGAACTCAGAAAATAAAAACGGACGGAATGCCGCTAAGCATTTAACGGGAAATGCTAACAATCCTGCCAGCTCACCGCCTTGAACCGATAATTATAATATTAATGTATTATCGCTTCTCAGCCTTTTTAGCAGCGATTAAAGCTTAGTGTAATATTAATTTGTTGCTATAAAATAAATAGAAGAAAGTATGATTGTAATTCCATCTGAAGTACTGACTACTTAAAAATGCGTTGCGAAGTTCTTTGAAGGGTGATGCTTGAAGCACCATTCGTACTGCGATGACGCCTCTTGCTAAGGGTCATCTACAAATGAGAGTCAGGTTAGCATCTTCATACAACATAAGTCCAACTTCTCAATATATTTCAATATTTACTCTTTCATTGAGAACACTTGGAGTGGATTACTCTTTCATTTGTTTCAGTCATTTGACTGCGGCCATGCTGGAGCACCGCCTTTAATCGAGCAACTCGACCCCGGAACTTATTCTTTTGTAAGCCTAGTACTTATTCTATCGGTCTCTTTTGCCGAACCGCTAAGTGACGGGGACGTAAACACACCAGCATGCTAGGGGGACAAACACAGACACACACACATATATATACATACATATATACGACGGGCTTCTTTCAGTTTCCGTCTACCAAATCCACTCACAAGGCATTGGTCGGCCCGGGGCTATAGCAGAAGACACTTGCCCAAGATGCCACGCAGTGGGACTGAACCCGGAACCATGTGGTTGGTTAGCAAGCTGGTCAAGTATTTTCATTAAATATTTTTCTATCGTCCTATATGTGTATGTATAATGGTCATGAATCAATTGTTGTATTATGCAATAAAACAGCTTGCTCGTTCCATTATCTCTGTTCACACAGACACACACCCTTATATATATATGCGTTAGTGAGCGTGTATTCGTGTGTACGCGTGTGTGTGTGCATGAGTGTATATGTGTATGTGTTTGTGTGTATGTGTTTGTGTGTATGTGTGTCTGTATGCTTGTAAGTGTGACTGTCTGTTTATGTACGTTGACTCATGTATGTATTAAATTAATAAACAGTTAATAGCCCCGGTTGTCTGAAGCTACCCGGTTCTTCTGTATAACTAAACGATTTGGCAATTTATTTCTCTAGGATTGGTCAACTGATGTAAACACCTACGATGAAAACCCAATCAATTGCGTTTATTCGTTATTTCTTTTAGTTTCTCTACAGAGAAACTAGCAACGTTTGAATGTCTATTATAAAATTTTTATGTCTGTATACACATTCATACACACATGCACGCGCAAACACACACACATACACACGCCTAGGATCCGTCTGACTGAATGAGAAAATTTAGTAACTGCATCCGACACTTTTCTTTCGTTTGCTTCCATTAATCTTTCTCAATTCACATGCATAAAATCACCTATACTCATGTAGAATACTAACATACTCATAAAGTGATGATATATACTATTATATTAAAGGGATACAAGTACACAATGTATAAGTGCAAATGCCATGTTCATCAATTCTAGATTCTGTCTTGATTCAGACAAGGCTTCGTCACATTTGATAGTCACTGTCTTAGATTTCGGAAGAACATGAATCCTTTGAAATACCTGACGGACGTAGATACACATATAAGTACACATACACACACACACACACACACACACACACACTCACACACACACACATAGTTGAATATGCGTGTTTGTGAGTTTGTGTGTGTGCATATGTGTGTGTCTGTTTGTTCGTGTGTGTGCTGTGTGTGTGTGTGTGCGTGGGCGTGTGTGTTTGTGTGTATATGCGTTACAAAACAAGAAAGAAAATGCTTTGAGAAATTCATCAAAAATAAAAGAACGTATCTTCAATTTCTATCAAAGTATTTTACAGTTGTTATACGATTTGGTCATACAAAATAAAAGGATTAATAGATTGAAAGTAATTTAATTGAATTAATTTCATGATATCACTTATGGAAGTCAACATGTTTTGTTTCTTATATGGCGCTGAAATTTCGTTTCTTTCTGATTGTTGATGACTCCTGGTGATTGCAGCAGACCCAGGAGGTTATTTATAATAACCATAGCAGTAGGCGTTGCAGTTAGTGGTACCAGTAGCAACAACAAAGCGTGTAGTTATAGTGGGTGTAGTTGTGTCTTTCTAACTAGTAGCAGGCGCAGATTCAGCAAAAGTTATGGTAGTATTTTTTCTCTTTTCACTCCCAGTTTCTTCTATTTGCTTGATTTAAAAAATTACTCCTGTGGGGTAAGAGGCTTGCTTCCCAACCACATGGTTCCCAACCACATGTTTCCAAACCACATGCTTCCCAACAACATGCGTAACACCTTGGGCAAGTCTCTTCAACTATAGCCTCGAGCCGACCAAAACCTTATGGATGAATTTGGTAGATGGAAACTGAGAGAAATCCGTCGTCTGTATATACACATATATATGTATCTATGCGTGTGCATCATTATGTCTGTGTTTATCCTACATCACCACTTGACAACCGGTGCTGGTGTGTTTATGTCTCCGTAATATAGTGGTGCGTGGAGGCGCAATGGCCCAGTGGTTAGGGCAGCGGTCTCGCGGTCATAGGATCGCGGTTTCGATTCCCAGACCGGGCGTTGTGAGTGTTTATTGAGCGAAAACACCTAAAGCACCACGAGGCTCCGGTAGGGGATGGTGGTGATCCCTGCTGTACACTTTCACCAAAACGTTCTCTCACTCTTTCTTCCTGTTTCTGTTGTACCTGTATTTCAAAGGGCCGGCCTTGTTACTTTTTGTATCACGCTGAATATCCCCGAGAACTACGTTAAGGGTACACGTGTCTGTGGAGTGCTCAGCCACTTACTCGTTAATTTCACGAGCAGGCTGTTCCGTTGATTCGGATCAACCGGAACCTTCGTCGTCGTAACCGGCGGAGTGCTTCCAATATAGTGGTTCGACGAAAGTTACCGATAGAATAAGTACTAAGCTTAAGAAATAAGTCCTCGGATCGATTTTTTCGACTAAAACCTTTCAAGGCGGTGATCCAGCATGGTCGCACTCAAATGACTGAAACAAGTAAAAGAATAAAATAATATGTGTGTGTATGTGTGTGTATGTGTGTGTATGTGTGCGTGTGTCTGTGTGTGTGTGTACTTTATTATTAAAACTGCAAAGTCCTCACAAAAATATCACAAAAAAAACTGCTCGTTGCACAGGTTTGTTTGAGAATGGAACAAAGAATTAAGCTTATATGTATAAATATACAATTTACATTGATAGATACACATTTGAAATTGGTTTTGTTTCATTGGTCCTTTCAGCTAACCAGTGTTATACACAAATTTTAAGTGACGATTTAAAAATCATATGTAAAATCGAAGAAAACCTTAAAACAAAAATGAGCTTTAACTAGAAGGAAAAAAAACATATATACCTAGAGTAAATTAATTAATGGTAAAATATATTCAATTAAAAAAATATAAGTCTGTTTATAACGAAATATTCACTTACAGTGATCTAAACAGCATAAAAATAAACACATGTACAAATGCATACAAAAATTTACTTATGCATAGAAACACAACAAACATATACATATATATATATGGTGCTATTAAGTTAGACATGGCCTGGACCAAACTCTGGTCGAAACATATCTAAGTTTTATCTAAGTTTTATATATATATACACTAAAGGAGAGTTTACGAAAACATCAAAAGACAGCATATCAAAATAAGAAAACGGTGCAAAAAGTTAATGTAATTTAAATATGAAAAATATTCATTTTAGATATAAAAAATTTAAAGAAAAAAGTATATATTTAAATTTGAGAATGAGTAAAAATTTGACCGCCGTTGAAATTTAAATTTAAAATTGTAAACACTCGAAGTTTTTCTTGAAAGTCGTAAAATGTAAAATGCTAGATATAAAGGCGATAAATAGAAAATGCTATCTCATCTGCAGATATGTATAAGCACCTTCTGTATTACTCACTAAATTGTAAAGTACTACGGTAAATGATTTGACTCTTGATGTATAGTTTTTCTTTAGGATTACAAGTAGATTCAAATTTATCTAATTGCAAATCTAAGTTAATATCTAAAAAAAGACTACATTATTAATGTTAGTATCTATCGTTATCCATTAGCCAATTCTTTAGAAGAAGGCAATAAGATTCTTCCTAAGTCTATCTAACTCATGGCCGTTCATACTCCGGGTGACTATAAGAACGTCATCTCTGTAAAATCCTGCATCTATAAAAGGAAGTTTCAAATGCAGGTTTTGCAAAATATAAGCTCTTATAAGCATACATATCTCCGCCCCATCATATGCCCCCATCGGCACATCGAATAAGGAATACTTGCTCTTTTTGACCCACGTAGAATCATGGTAAAAAAAGAGGGATTTCCTTGTATACAGGATAATATTTATATCCGAACTGTCGATGCTAACATTGCTTGGCGAAGTCTAACGCTTTAAGAAGTAGAAGCCTGGATATTGACAGGAAAAATCGACAATATCGAACTGCAAAAATTTTGCAATTATATTTATGGTTAATTCCCTTGAACCAATCTACAACTCACTTACTATTTCCCCAAATCTGTCAATTTAATTCTCTATTTAACTTGTGTAAAATAGAATCTAAAATACTTTTGCAAATAATGCCCATTTCTGTTTCAATTGGGTTGATTAGTCTACATTTCTGGTTTATGCATATATAATTGAGAACATTTGGACACTTATTTTTTAATCACTACAATTGTTTGGACGCACCTTAGTTCTCCAGGTACGCAGGTACTTGATTATGCAAATGTTTACTGCATTATGAAATCTAGTTGTGTTTCCTCGGGCGATATGTAAATACTGTTTCCATAAGTTTAAAATCCTCCCCTTCAAGAACATCTGTCGTGGCCTGAATTTAGTAGTTGTCACTAAGCTTATCAGGGTGTTTTGTTGCTGAAGGGCCGTTGTCAGACTGCTTTGAAAGTGTAGATTTAGTGGGATGATGATTCTGGTACTGTTAAAGGAATTGCCATTTTAAAGGGATTGGTATTTTATTTCTTTGTACAGCTGATTTGTTCTTCAAGCGATTGCCCTAGCTGGCCTTTAAGACTTAATCCCCGGACGTACACATGCATACACACGCACAAACGCACACATACTTTCACACACACACATACACACATTTATATCTACTCACACACACACGCGCGCACGGAACACTCACACCCATGCATATAAAAACATATATTCACACACACATATCCATATACAAACATATCTACGCATACATACATACACACACACACATGCACACACACACACACACACATATATGCTCATAAACTTACAAACGTACATAAATAGGTTACATGTAAACTCATAATTGCTTGGTGTGATTTCAACACTTACGCTTGAACCGATATTTTTACATAATTTCTTACTTATTCTGCATTTATCATATTTCCAGCTAATCTATTCTACTGTTAATTCTCTTACACTCTTTCTGTCATAATTTATGCCGTTGGATATGAGTGCATTACACGTTTATTTCACCCACTTTGCACAGCACTTTCTATTTCTTAGAGTAATCATGTCATCTACCTTAGGACAAAGAAATTCGCTGACTAAGTAAAATTAGCTGTATCTTTCATAGAGACTTGTCGCTTTGTTTGAAATATCGATCTAGCACGGAAATCTATTGATGAGTGAAGATTCACCACTGGCCTTGTTTAATCGTATATTTTAGGCTTTTACTCTATCAGCAAAACTCGTCTATGTATTGTCAGTGTACTTAACTCTCTTAGATTGTTAACTACTATTAACTATTTATATGCAATATGACGCGGTAATACATTTGACTATCTTAAGTTGGAGAAAAAGAGTAAAACTAATGCAGGTTTGTTACAGTGGAGACGCTGGTTCATTTCCTTGTATGATACCAGGTAGTGCTTGATTTCCTATAAATGTACTTTCCCAGTGTAAACTACACAAATACTAAATTTTCTCCTATTATATGTACGGCAGAAGGGACCAATGCCCATACAAATATTAAAGGGAATTATAGTAATATATACATAATTACTCTATCTACAGTAAGTTATAATATTCAGAGTACAAATCGCTCTTAGTCACTGTTTACGTGGGGGGAAATGGTTTAATGCCAACACACGCAACACAGAAGGGTATAAAACTACCGAGAAAAATATATATACTTTCCCAGCAGGTACAACACCTTGTACGCCTTGCTGAGGATCTTCGATAATACTCAGAGAATTTAGGAGTCTTTTCGTGTTGTTCACGGAAGCAATGTAATATTAGCTGAAGAATATCTTTTATGTAAATCATTTTTTGATGCTTCTTATGCAAAACTTGTTGGTAATAAATAGATTTGCCAATTAATTCTATGTTTATACTTTATTCTGTCCCTTTGGAATCACAAGGGTGCATTTTGTGTATTTTAGAAAAATATACACGAAATATCCATATTTCATTCAACTTCCTTCTTACTATTTATTTATGATAGGTTTACAACAAGTAATTTCTTCAGATATACATATTACACTGCTGAGCTTGAAATTTATGTTAAACTCAATCTTAACGGCCATGTTCATAATGCTCTAAGTTCTGGCCATCTTTACGCCGAGTCTTCAATAAAACAACTGGAAAGTATAATGAAAGAAAACAAAAAGAACTCTAACATTCCGTAGTCAAAGGAAATATACACTTTTCCTTGAATAACTCAAAAGATTTTTAGAATTAATTCTTTTTTTTTTGAGAGTAAGAATTAAAATCTTTTAATTTCAATATAAGGTTTCTATATAATTTTGTTTTCTTGTTTTATTTTGGATTTACAGGTTAAAATTTTGTGTTGAAGGTGTTAATTGAAGGTGATGGATTCGCTAAGATAATAGTAAGCTTGGTGTTAACCTTGTGTAGTGAGCAAAAAGATGGTAATCAATTAAAATTCTGAGGTTGTGTTCCTGGAATTCTTGAGCAGAATTAATCATTAAGCTAATGATCACTTCTCTTCACCGGGAGGTTAATTAATTAACATTTAATGTCTCACTGCATTATGTAATATGTTAGCATCGATTTTTTTTTATTTGATTCCCATACAGAGCATGTCGCTGGGCTTTGTTACTAGAGACAGATGCAAATCATACGAAATGATTTAAAGATGCCAATTTAACTCTTTACATTCTTGCTTTAGCCTCATTGGATCCAGTTTGATATTCATCCGTCTAAAATCAATAAAATATATAGTAACTTATAAAAATAACCGATATAGATTTAATTGACGGTAGTTAGTGACTTCATGCGAAAGATTGATCTTGCATTAAGGATAAATACATACCATACCGAAGAGAAATGAAAACACCTACTCATGATGTAATGCCTTTAGTTGTGTTAGACTACCATAAATATCATTGGCTAAAATTAAATAAAATACATAATTGGTGATTATGTTTCTTAGTTTTATTCCCAACGGAACGTTAACAATGCTTCAATTCTTCTCAACTAAATATTTGCAGTACAGCATTCGTATAACGAGAAGCATGGTCTCAGTACCTGCAAGTCATAAACACAGGAGTAACAGATTTGTACCCGGGATATTTCTTGTTTGTTTGGCTCGGAAATTGTTCTATAAGGGTGAGGTTCCTTTCGGGCCTAAATGGTTCCGGGTTCCATCCTTATTGCATAGAATCTAAAGAAAGTGTATTCTTTCATAACCTCGATTATAGCCTTATAAATAAAATACGGTGACCGGAATTTTGTCCGCGAATTTGCTTTTGTGCTTGCGTGATACGCTACTTCGTCGTTGGGTGTCTTGAGCAGATTACTTTCGGTTTCATG
>NC_043001.1:124058775-124081275 GCF_006345805.1 Octopus sinensis | reverse complement strand
TAACTTCGCTTTTCATCATTTTAGTATTCATAGGACTGTTCCTATACTTGGGTTGTTTCTCCTCAGTCTGTTTTCCCCTCTTCCTATCTCTGTCTCTGTTTGAACGAAATCAGCTGTGGCTGAAGAATAAGTATCCTACACAAGTCAAAAATTCCCATGACACGCCTCGTCATAACGGCTTCCTACTAGCATATAAGCCACAACATACTAACTACTTCAAACATCTAATTTCGAATTAGAATTCTCTTTATGTCTTTTATAATTTTTTAGATGGTCATCGTATCTTTTGTTGGTGTTCATAGAACAATCATAAAACCGTAACTGTACTATTGGTCCTAAGAAACTTCATATCATTTTATAAAATTTTTCATCAAATGATGAAAATGTCTTTAATTTCTGGCTATTTGTCGAACGTTTACTCTTACCTCATTTCTTTAACTGAAATCTACGTATAGCAACATCAAAGCGATATAGAGTGATGCACCTCAAATAAGATACGATATTCGTTAAAATTAGTGAAATCACACAGTTTATTTTGCCAAATATAACGTACTAAATAATTCGCTTAATCATTAAAACAACAAATATTATTAAAATAATTGCATAATTTGATACAGTGGAATATTGTCATTTCGCTTTTAATTCCGTTTTTAATGTTTTGGTACTAGTCAAGTATACCCCGCCTCCCATTAATCTATTTGATTAGTGTTAGAATATATTCCTAATAATTTTGAAGTACCATCTAAGTGCACAGCCATATCTGGATATGTATGTATGTATGTATGTATGTATGTAAGTGTGTATACATATATATATATATATATATATATATAATATATATATATATATACATATAAATATATATATCCTGACATACGTATGTACATACGTATATATATATATATATATATATATATATACATACATATATATGTATATATATATATATATATACACACACACACACACACACACATATATATATATATATATATATATATAATATATATATACACGGACGAATACATGTTTGTGTATGTATGTGCGTGTGCACGTGCGTATGTGTAGTGAGTGTAGTGGGGGTGCATAATTTCTATACGCAGCTGTATTTAATGATTTTCTTACAAACTAAATGTGTTGTGTAAGGCAAATTTCAAATTGAATTATTACCAAGTTTAAGTTCATAATATTTAAAAAAAATTACAAATTTAGAAAAGATCATTACAGCGAGTTAATGGCTTTTATCATACATATGTTCTCACTCACCAATGTTCGGATTTGACAGTTGATGGAATTTGTAACTGTTTCCAGCCAGCTGAAATTAATAATTAAATCCATCCAGATATTTGTGAGTAGACAGTGAATTAATTCAGACATGTCTAAACAACCACATATGTAATGTATGATGACATTGTATACACTTTAGTTCCTGATGTAATTATTCTGAAGGTGTATCAAAAAAAATATATTAATCTCAAAAGTACATTTAAATTTACAATATTCCTTCATTTTCGTAGATGGCCATATATTTGGTAGCATGTAAATAATACATTGAAGGGGTAACCAAAAGATAATCTACCGGTTGTCATGCTAAACGTTCATAAACAACAGCAAAAGCAAGGAAACGTAATAGAGGCAATGGAGTTAACATTACTAGTACATCACTTTCTTCTTTTATTTATAAAATTAACGTGTGTGATAAAAAAGAAATCAACGTCTATACACACACTATTGCAAAATGTTTGATTAATTTTCGCACCTTCTCCACGACACTAGTATCACATTTGATAATGAGAAAGTAAAATTTTCATAACTTCTAATAATTATTCTAAAAATTTAAACCACATATAGTGGAACAATAAAGCTCAAGATATACTTCTTAGAACAGAATTAGTTTTAAAATGTAGTTAATTTCATTGTGACAAGCGATGTTAATGATGTATAAACAACAACAAGTACAAGAAAACATAATAGAGGCGATGGTGTTAACATCACGTTCTCCTACTTGTAGTTATATTCTCTTAGCCGCAGCCACTCAACTATTATCTTGCAGCACAGAAAGACAGGTATGCAAAGTTTGGAACGACTGTTCTGAAATATTTGTGCTTATTATAAATGTTGATGAAATTGAATTGGAGATAAATAATACTAAAACAAATTTAAACAACCTAGCTTTTTCATCAATAACGATAATCACGGAATCGTTTGAGCTAGTTGTTAAATGTCATGTATGAAAGAAAATAAATATGAACAGCTGCAATATAAAACAGAGACTTTCATAATAGAATAACGCTGTATAAATTATTCGTTGCACTTTTGTACAAGAGATCCCCATTTTAAGAACATCTTTTCAGTCTCTTCTACCTCTTCAATTACGTCAGTGTACCGCTTTTTCCCTACCGAACCGTTCAGCAAAAATTCAACCCCTTACATGCGCAATTGAATCACTTATGCGTAATGTTGTTGGAATGAAGATCAGTGTGATCGTCTTTAACAAGTGTTTATCTAATTTACATGTGGAGGCGCAATGGCCCAGTGGTTAGGGCAGCGGACTCGCGGTCGTAGGATCGCGGTTTCGATTCCCAGACCGGGCGTTGTGAGTGTTTATTGAGCGAAAACACCTAAAAAAGCTCCACGAGGCTCCGGCAGGGGATGGTGGTGATCCCTGCTGTACTCTTTCATCACAACTTTCTCTCACTCTTACTTCCTGTTTCTGTTGTACCTGTATTTCAAGGGGCCGGTCTTGTCACTCTCTGTGTCACGCTGAATATCCCCGAGAACTACGTTAAGGGTGCACGTGTATGTGGAGTGCTCAGCCACTTACACGTTAATTTCACGAGCAGGCTGTTCCGTTGATTCGGATCAACCGGAACCCGCATCCTCGTAACCGACGGAGTGCTTCCATCCATCTAATTTACATAATACAAAAGGAGATTTTGGTTTTTAGCAGTTTAATCAAAGCTGGAGGAACAGCGCCTACGATTTGCTATTTATGGATCCAAAGACTGGCAGGATTATGGGAGAATGTTATGCTCAAACAGGAGAGATGGTACAAATACGTAAAATAGAATGAACTGGGCCTAAGACACCGCATGTCATTGCAAAATGCTGGTTTGGTGTTTAATTACCCGCTTATTAAATCTGTTATCCAAGAACTCTAAACGTCAAGAACTGAAACAAGTATTATTAAGTATTGCGTATGACGATCCTGCACCTTTACCAATCCATCGCCCTTGAATAGTAAATTTTTTGATCAACTCCAAAGAAATGAAACGCCAGATTTGACCTTAGTGACATTTGAACATAGATTGCAGAGACCCGATACAAACGACTGCAAGGTAATTACCCATGTTCTAACGAGTCGGCTAGTTTGTTGAGATGTCGGACTATCACGTAATCTAGTTGATGCAGTGAGGGAGAAAATCAGCTTTTGAAAGGGTGTTGCACTTCAGGTGAGAAGACAACGGGAACACGTTTATTCTTGGCGATGCAAGAGTGAACTAGTTTTACATGCAATCTGATGTTACTTCAATCGCAAAAAGTTTGTCTAAGTTTTATGGTAACAATTGCAACACAACTTTATTTCGGCTACCTCACAAATCTTCAGCATATATTAATTATTAATATATATATATTCTGATCAATAAGTATCTGGACTGTTGCCATAGAAACGAAGCTAAAGTACGCAGAGTAAACACGCTTGGCTGTGTACTCTGATGTGCATGCGTACTAAGTTTTAACATTATAGCTCACTTCCGATGTTTACCGCAGTGCTTTGAAGGAACGTGTGTAGCATGTGATCGTCGCGCTGACCATGACAAAGTTGAGCACTATATCAGCATAAAGGTTTGCCGAAAACTTGGTGATACCTGCTCAGAGACCTATGTAAACTTTTCGAAAGGTTTTCATCGTTCTCGACGCAATCAAAGAGATCTTGTGCAACTGAACCCAGAGCGACTTTTTGGGCAGCTGAAAGCAAATTCGGCACATACTTGGCACATACTTGGCACATACTTGGCACATACTTGGCACATACTTGGCAGATGTTCTTAAAATGGGGATCTCTTGTACAAAAGTGCAACGAATAATTTATACAGCGTTATTCTATTATGAAAGTCTCTGTTTTATATTGCAGCTGTTCATATTAATTTTATTTCATACATGACAGTTAACAACTAGCACAAACGATTCCGTGATTATCATTATTGATGAAAAAGCTAGGTTGTTTAAACTGCACATCCTCTGATAAATCAAAGATGGAGATTCGACGATTTCCTCTCACAGCTGCACGCACATCTGCGATATTTTTCTCAAATCTGCTGGTTGCGAGTCTCCTAGAACGTTCGTCAATATCGACATTTTTTCGGCCATCTTGAAAACGTCTCAACCACTCGTACACTTGTGTGCAGCGCTTACATTCATCTCCATACGCTTACTGCAACATTGCATCGGTTCCTGAGCTGGTATCGCCATCATAACCTCCTTTGTCATGATCGATGCCACGATGGACACGCTACACACGTACTATCCGAGCACAACTGTAAACAGAGGATGTGAATCAGAACGTTAAAACGCAATGAGCTTGCACAGAAGTGTTGAAGGTCATTCAGTATCACGCAGATTTACGATGAAGCCTTTAGTTTCATTACTATGACAACAGTCCGGATATTTACTGATCAGACATAGAATAATCAATACAAAAACTAGAGAAAAAAGAAGAAAAGGAAAAAAGAAACAAACGTGAGCATGAAGCACAAGCAATGTATTAATATGGTGCTCGGTAATATTGAAATAATGAAGTAAAACTAGCTAGTGATATTTTGAAATAACTTAATAAGCACGTTTCAGGTTTGCGTAATATATCATAGGAAATGCATCCATTACATAAATCTTCCTGGCTTAAAGCGATACAAATTATGAAGAAATTGCTGGAAACGTTTCGATATATACGTGGTTAGATCGGCATGTCGGCTCTTTTTTATATTCCCTCTGTTTATTTTCTCTTATTCCTATATGTTCAGGATCGTCGAAACGCAATAGACTTTCAGCTGTCTTCGTCTTTTGTTTTTCTGTAAATTTCAACTATATATATATATATATATATATATATATATATGTACTCTCTCTTACTCTTTTACTCTTTTACTTGCTTCAGTCATTTGACTGCAGCCATGCTGGAGCACCGCCTTTAATCGAGCAACTCGACTCCGGGACTTAAGTAACGGGGACATAAACACACCAGCATTGGTTGTCAATCAATGCTAGAGGGAAAAACACAGACACACAAACATACACACGCATATATATATCTGCGACGATACTTCCGTCGTAACTGTTTCCTGTCCTTTCTCGCCCGCCTTGTAAGGCTTCTAGTCGACAAAATTTTCCCTCTCTGTCTTCCACGATAATCCAGCGTTTGCAATACTTTTTTCGTCTGGCGTTAACAGCCCTTCTTATCTTGTTCTCCTTGTCCTGTCTCTCACTGTTATATATTTATTTTTCCACTGTTTATATATATATTTTTTACTGTTTATATGTTTGTACTGTCGTTACCGTCTTGCTTTTTTTACCCCTCTGCGAAAAGATCTCAGAATTTTAATTGATTTGCTTTTCGCGGGAAGGAATTTTTCTTCGAAGTATACGTCTCGCTTTTATCCTTCGAAACGTTTAGTAGATGAAATCTTAGCGACTGAAGAAGGGGATTTTTCGTTGTGCTTATTGTCCTGTATCTCTCCCTTTTTTTTTTTTGCTTGTCTTGTTCCTTGGTTTGTGTCTATGTGTTTCGTCTCTCTATGTGTTCGACGTCTTTTTGGTGTCCTGTACACATATATGCGTGTATATGTACATGTAGAGGTAGGTACGTACATATATGTTTATATATATGCATATATTCTATTTTATTAACATATTATACGACTAAACGCACGCACCCTACTAAGTAAGATTGTTCTGTTTATCAAGTTAGCCTTGATATTAACTCTCACGCGACTCTGCATCTTTCTTTCTTTCTCTCCCATTCCCTTTTTCGCCTTTTTTTCCCTCACTTAACTTGTCTCTTCTCTCTCTCTCATTCTTCATTCTCTCTCTCCCTTTCACCATTCTTCATGGTCTCCTCGCACCATTCCCCTTATTCTCTCTCTTCCTCTTGCTCCTCCTCCCCCATTCCCGTCATCCATCTGCGACGATACTTCCGTCGTAACTGTTTCCTGTCCTTTCTCGCCCGCCTTGTAAGGCTTCTGGTCGACAAAATTTTCCCTCTCTGTCTTCCACGATAATCCAGCGTTTGCAATACTTTTTTCGTCTGGCGTTAACAGCCCTTCTTATCTTGTTCTCCTTGTCCTGTCTCTCACTGTTATATATTTATTTTTCCACTGTTTATATATATATTTTTTACTGTTTATATGTTGTACTGTCGTTACCGTCTTGCTTTTTTTACCCCTCTGCGAAAAGATCTCAGAATTTTAATTGATTTGCTTTTCGCGGGAAGGAATTTTTCTTCGAAGTATACGTCTCGCTTTTATCCTTCGAAACGTTTAGTAGATGAAATCTTAGCGACTGAAGAAGGGGATTTTTCGTTGTGCTTATTGTCCTGTATCTCTCCCTTTTTTTTTTTTTTGCTTGTCTTGTTCCTTGGTTTGTGTCTATGTGTTTCGTCTCTCTATGTGTTCGACGTCTTTTTGGTGTCCTGTACACATATATGCGTGTATATGTACATGTAGAGGTAGGTACGTACATATATGTTTATATATATGCATATATTCTATTTTATTAACATATTATACGACTAAACGCACGCACCCTACTAAGTAAGATTGTTCTGTTTATCAAGTTAGCCTTGATATTAACTCTCACGCGACTCTGCATCTTTCTTTCTTTCTCTCCCATTCCCTTTTTCGCCTTTTTTTCCCTCACTTAACTTGTCTCTTCCTCTCTCTCTCATTCTTCATTCTCTCTCTCCCTTTCACCATTCTTCATGGTCTCCTCGCACCATTCCCCTTATTCTCTCTCTTCCTCTTGCTCCTCCTCCCCCATTCCCGTCATCCATCTGCGACGATACTTCCGTCGTAACTGTTTCCTGTCCTTTCTCGCCCGCCTTGTAAGGCTTCTGGTCGACAAAATTTTCCCTCTCTGTCTTCCACGATAATCCAGCGTTTGCAATACTTTTTTCGTCTGGCGTTAACAGCCCTTCTTATCTTGTTCTCCTTGTCCTGTCTCTCACTGTTATATATTTATTTTTCCACTGTTTATATATATATTTTTTACTGTTTATATGTTTGTACTGTCGTTACCGTCTTGCTTTTTTTACCCCTCTGCGAAAAGATCTCAGAATTTTAATTGATTTGCTTTTCGCGGGAAGGAATTTTTCTTCGAAGTATACGTCTCGCTTTTATCCTTCGAAACGTTTAGTAGATGAAATCTTAGCGACTGAAGAAGGGGATTTTTCGTTGTGCTTATTGTCCTGTATCTCTCCCTTTTTTTTTTTTTTTGCTTGTCTTGTTCCTTGGTTTGTGTCTATGTGTTTCGTCTCTCTATGTGTTCGACGTCTTTTTGGTGTCCTGTACACATATATGCGTGTATATGTACATGTAGAGGTAGGTACGTACATATATGTTTATATATATGCATATATTCTATTTTATTAACATATATATATATATATATATATATAATATATATATATATATATATACATATATATATATATCTGTGTGTGTGTGTATACAGATATACGACGAGCTTCTTTCAGTTTTCGTCTACCAAATCCACTCACAAGGCTTTGGTTGGCCCGAGGCTATAGTAGAAGACACTTGCCCAAGGTGACACACAGTGGGACTGAACCCGCAACCATGTGGTTGGTAAACAAGCTACTTACCATACCACACAGCCACATATATATATATTCTTTTATTCTTTTACTAGTTTCAGTGATTTCAGTGCGGCCATGCTGGACCACCGTCTTTAGTCGAACACATCGACCCCAGGACTCACTCTTTGTAATCCTAGTACTTATTCTATTGGTATCTTTTACCAAACTGCTAAGTTACGGCAACGTAAACACACCAGTATCTGTTGTCAAGCGATGTTGGGGGCGGGACAAACGCAGACACACAAACATACACATGTACATAAAATAGACGTACATACATTTATCTTAATCTTTTTGATGCGACTCTACTCTATCGTGTTTCTCCCCTATCCCCTCTAATTCCCTTTCTCTCCGTTTCACCGTTTTCTATCTGTCACTCTCTTACACACTTTCCTCATCTCTTAAATATAGAACTGTAACATATATTGTGTTTGTATATTTTCTTAACTTTGTGAGCTCTTTGTATGTGCACGTTCATACTTATGCTGACACTTTGGGTGCAATATGAGTGTACGTGTGTGAGGCGGGCAGGCGACTGTTTATGTAATATTTACTGTGAAGTAATAAGGTACCAAGTATGAATACTATGTTCCCCTCTTAAAGACTACATCTTTCAACTCATATCTCCATCTTTTACTCATACTTCCTTTTCTTCTTTCCTGACAAGTCCACCCAACTTCCACTCCTAAATGTTTGAATTCTTCCTTTGTTTTCTTATTCTTGACCACTCCATCTCTTCTAAAATTTTTCGTTTTATTCTGTATGAATATTTACGCATGGGTGCGCCAAAGTATCTGTTTACTATAGACATAGTACAGTTTCCTCAGCTTATTATTCACAAAGGCCTTTCCCATAAAGTCGGTATCCATCTACACTAACCCCCTTTTCTATCCCCACTCTTGTTTTTCATTCTTACCAACTCTAGACACTCCCCCACTCACAAATATTTGACCTCTTCCTTCAATTTTCTTACTGACCATTTTATTTCCTCAAAAATTTGTTATTGTATTTGATTTTCTATTTGCTCATTTTTTAACCTGCTCCTTCGCTGCACCACTCAATTCAAGTTGTATTTTCGGCGAGTTAATATGAGATTCTTCAGCAACAGTGTAACCTTCATATAATTACCGGCGGGCCCGTACCGTAAAAAATGACGGCTAATTGCAACATTTTATATATAAATAATGTACATAATAATCACAGATACAAACAATCACCTACTTCACTTGTACACGCACACATACACACACACAGACACACACACACACATACTCACAGAGTGTTGAAACACTATTTGATTTTCCTTACACAGTTGACCGTTCACCATCCCATTCCCATTGTACATACACGCACATACACGCACACCCACACACACTCACACACACACACATACACACACACACCCCTACACACACAAACGCACATTCACATACCGCTTTTTATATTTACATTAGATCAAACCCAGTATGCAACTGATGCTTAATTTATCGACCCCAAAAGAATGAAAGGCAAAGTCGACTGCTGCGGAATTAGAGCTCAAAACGCAAAGACAGACGAAATACCTATTTCTATTTCTTTACTACCCACAACGGGCTAAACACAGAGAGGACAAACAATGACAGACAAACGGATTAAGTCGATTATATCGACCCCAGTGTATAGCTGGTACTTAATTTATCGACCCCGAAAGAATGAAAGGCAAAGTCGACCTCGGCGGAATTTGAACTCAGAACATAAAGATACGAAATACCTATTTCTTTACTACCCACTAGGGGCTAAGTACAGAGAGGACAAACAAGGACAGACAAATGGATTACGTGGATTAGATCGAACCCAGTGTGTAACTGGTACTTATTTAATCGACCCCGAAAGGATGAAAGGCAAAGTCGACATCGGCGGAATTTGAACTCAGAACCTAACGGCAGACGAAATATCTATTTCTTTACTACCCACAAGGGGCTAAACACAGAGAGGACAAACAAGGGCAGACAAACGGATGAAATCGATTATATCGACCCCAGTGCATAACTGGTACTTATTTAATCGACCCCGAAAGGATGAAAGGCAAAGTCGACCTCGGCGGAATTTGAACTCAGAACGTAGCGGCAGACGAAATACCTATTTCTTTATTACCCACAAGGGGCTAAACACAGAGGGGACAAACAAGGACAGACATAGGTATTAAGTCGATTACATCGACCCCAATGCGTAACTGGTACTTAATTTATCGACCCCGAAAGGATGAAAGGCAAAGTCGACCTCGGCGGAATTTGAACTCACAACGTAACGCAGACGAAATACCGCTAAGCATTTCGCCAAGCGTGCTAACGTTTCTGCCAGCTCGCCGCCTTACTTTGGTACACTATTGTCTCATTCCTGGCTAACATAAATCTCAGCCAACAAATGGTGTCAGATATATTTGATATATATTATAAGATATATTTTGTCAGATATAATTGATAAAATTAATTTGATTAACAAACAACTTCAAGGAGAAAATTCTGTTCTATCCTCCAAAGGAGCTATTACTGCTTTTCTTGGGAAATTACTGCTCTAGAAAATAAATATTGTATGTTGTGTATTCTTATAATTTCCTAGTCTGGAATCAATTAACAGTAATCTGCATGATGATGACTTTGTATACTGAACGTTTGAAATATTTGCATAATGATATTCAAGCTCAGTTTAACGACCAGCTGAAGTTAAATATACCACGTTGGGTGACATTTCCTTTTGAAGTACATGTTGCTGATGTAGATATCTGTTTGCAGGAGAATCTCTTTGAAATGCTGAATGATGAAATATTTCAGGCAAGATTTAAAGATGGAGAACACAATGTATGGAAAAGAAATGATACTGCTACAAAGTATCCTCTATTCTGGTGGGGAAGCGCAGTTGTACTTTACTGCTTTTCTTTTATCCTACCTTGTTGAATATGGTTCGGCCTTGTCACTAACTTACTGTCAAAAGCTTGTAATCGAATCCGACATTCTAAAAAAAAGATGATTTTCGATTATCATTGACAACGTAGTAGAATATTTTAAAATTAGCATTAAAGAAATTAACACTAAAGTATTAACTTATTTTGAATAAATATATACTTGTATATTTATGAACCATTTTGCTTGTGAACATTCATTTTCCATAGAATTTAGTTGTTAAGAAATTGGTTATAGATCTACAGTACACAAAATACTCTGTTTTAAATAAACTGAAAGACAGCGCGTCCGTGAGGTGGCTGCTGAGTATACTAAAAATAGCAGTTATAAAACATACAAAACAGACACTATTCTGATCACCTAATATGCCAGAAAGGGGTAAAAAGTCCTCTGCAGTATATTACGATGAGAGATTAGTTGATAGGACCTGAAAACAAACAAGAAAAAAAACTCCAAGATGGTGGGGAAGGAATTTCCGAGGTGCAAGTTCACTGGGAACCTAGGGCCCACCAAAATTGTTCCCAATTGGTCCCCGCATCTCCTAAGACCCGCCTTGCATACATACATACGTATATGCATGCATACATACATACATACATACATACATACATACATACATACATACATACATACATACATACGTAAAGCTGACGATTAGTGAAAAAAAGAATACCTACGCTGAACTACTGAGAAATCTGCAGTTAATTTATCCAGATTACAAGTTCAGGTTTACACCTGTAATTAGTGGGGCCTTAAATAACGATCTTGAGAAATTAGGCTTATGAAAACCAGAAAGGAGAAAGTTAATTCGAAGACTACACATCTAGTTCATCTCTGGAACTGTAAAAATCTGTAAAACTTTCCAGTCATTTATCATTTAAATATATATGAGCATGTCTAGATATGCATGAGAATACATACATAAAACAAAACATACAAAGTTGCACATATACATACATACACACATACATACATACAACATCTGTTGTTGATGTTGAAATTCCAGTGAAGGAAGCCTGGGATCTAGGTAAGAAACCAGCTCTTTCTTTATTGGCAAGAAATCCTGAAATAAAACTGAATAATGATATACATACATATATATACTCACACTTACGCACATATATATTATCCTGGTTTCTAGTGTTCTTTTCACAATAAAATAAAACGTCAACAAATATATAAAAATATGTTTTTATGTTCTAATATTTGAAATTTATGGTTGACAGTGATTATGGAAACCTCTAGATACAAGAAAATATTATTATATTGCAGCCACACTGTCATATAAAGATTTTGTCATAACTTTTTTTCTCTTAGTGAGGATTTTAGGTATTATATACCTTGCCGCAATGACAGTAGCCGATGTCTTCAGTTATGCTGTTATATTATTTTAAGAGAAAGGTATATGTGTCTGCAGGTTTTGAATTCGAGTTAAAATATTTTTACCCTTGTTACAAAACGGTTAAAATATTATACCTCCAAAAGAAGCAAAACACTTTTACGTTATATATTGATATGAGCTCAATCAAATATGTTACCAGTAGATACCATTGTTATTTACCTCCAGGTCAGCTATGACTATGTAGAACTGAATGTAACAAGTCCGTAGATATAAGTATCAGGCAGAGGAGTGATTAACATGTCATTTGATTCATTTTTATAATGCCCAAACAGCAGACTCATTGCAGGTAACATAAAAATGCTTGACGAAGATGCAATTCCGATATAGATTAAAAGGGTAAAGACCTCTTTCGGTTACGAATGGTCATGGGACGGTACCTAGAAAGTTCTCCTCCGGGGCACAAGTTTGGGCAACGTTGTTTATGGAAGACAAGCAGTCGGCGCCCCCTCTCCACGCCACTGACGTTATCCACGGTAAAAGCAAAAGCACCAGTGATGTCGCAACTGATTTCTTAAGTTGAGTGAATTGGAGCAACGTGAAATAAGGTGTCCTGCTCAAGAACACAGCACACATCTCGGTCTGGGAATCAAACTAACTAGCTCATGATTGGAACGCGATGCCCTAACCACCAAGCCATCCGGTGATAGTGAGTAGTTGACATTCACTATCTCAGATGATCTAGAAGATATTTGGTACATAAATACATGACTCTTTCTTTAAAATGCCGTTGCCTTCTCAAAAAGTAGTTGTGTATCATTTAAACTGATAGGCATCAAAGTATTGAGATTTCAGAAAATACAAGTGAAATGAGGCTATTATTAAATTAATTGTCTTCCTCTTTTTATGAATTACAGTGTCATACATTGAGAGCTAGCAACTTTCAGGTGAACACCTGTTGCTGTGCGGCAAGACGTTTTGCTTCTCCCAGTAAAACATCAGCCTAAACAGTGAAACAAGTGAAAGATATACACACACATATATATATAGTTATATATATATATATATATATATATTATATATATTATATATATATATATATATAGTTAATCCAATCATGAAAACACAACAACGCGAGACGTGGAACAAATATAGTATTATTGGACAGTCAGGAAAGAAGGAAAGAAGGAGGATTTAACGTTTCGAGCGGAGCTCTTCGTCGGAAACATAGGAGAAGGAAAGATCCAGAGAAGGGAAGACAGAAGAAAAAATCGCCAACAGTAAACACGCGGTCACATTTTGAATAATATATATATAAATATCTATACAATATTTACATTACTCGGTAGTCAAGATAAAACTCTGAGTTTCAGATGCCGAAGTGGATTTCCACTTGGCATCTGAAACTCAGAGTTTATCTTGACTACCGAGTAATGTAACATATTGTATAGATATTTTCCTCTATTTACATAATATTGAGGTCTCTTTCTTTCTTTTGTTATCTTACCTACCGTTTTTATCAATATAATATATATATATATATATATATATATATAAGCTTGGAAATGGATGCGTGGCGTTCGATCATATAAGATAAATAATATATATGCATATATACATACATGTATGTACATACCTACATGCATATATGGGTACAGGACGTCAAACAAACGTGAAGTACATGAAAAACGAGAACAGGAAAAACAAAACATGGAAAACGAACGTTTTTTCGAAGAACGAAGAACAAATAGAGAAACGAGACAAGCGACATAAAGAACAATCCCTTCATCAGTTGCCTCCTGTTTTATCTACTCCACGTTTCGAACGCTTGGGACAAGACGCATCTTCGTTAAAACAGTTGTTCCCGTAAAGCAAATTAAACAAAATTTGGGACTTGCGGAGGGTTAAAGTGGTAACAAAAGAGACAGAAAGAACAAAACAGTAAAGACAAGCGGTAAGGGCTGTTAAGACATAACGAGTTGAAGTGGTGAACGCTGGAGAAACGAGCTTTGACATGAGACAGGCAAAAATGCGTGTTGTCTCTTGAAAGGCAAGGGGAAGTAAGTTAGCCTCTGGTCACGTGTGAGCAACGATGGAGTCAAGGATGAAGAGTAAGGGAGAGTAAGAGAACTGTAAAGGGGAGGAGAATAAGAGAAAAGGTAGGAGAGAAACAGAAAGAAGAATAAAAGAGGGGGATTGAGATAGTGATAGGATACTTATAAAGTGTCGCATCAGAATTATTAAGATAAAAACTTACTTGGAAATGGATGCGTGGCGTTGGATTGTATAATAACATAAATAATGTATATATATGCATATATATATACATATATATGTATCTATCCCGCAACCAGCAGAAGTGAGAAAAATATCGCAGATGTGCATGCAGCTGTGAGGGGAAATCGTCGAATACCTATCCGTCAGAGGATGTGCAGATTACTTACGGTTCAGTTCAGTCCATTATCAATGAAGATATAGGCTTGACATGCAGATCTGCAAAGTTTGTGTAAAAACTGCGTTTAGCTGACCAAAAAACACTCGGATTTCAATTGCACAAGTTCTTTATTGTGTTGAGAACTTTGTGTCGGCTTCTGAGTAGATATCGCAAAGTTTTGGCACAATTTAATGCAGATGCCCTGTTCAACTTCCTCTGTCATGGTCAATGATACACCTTCTTTCCAAGCATTGGTGTGAACAGCGGAAGTGAACTAAAAGGTTAAAACTTAATGCGCATGCGCAATAGAGTCCAAAATGAATCTGTGCCAAGCGACTTTCCTCTGCGTACTTTAGCTTCGTTACTATAGCAACAGTCCGGATACTTATTGATCAGTCCACGTGTATGAGTATATATATATATATATATATATATATATATATATATATATATGTGTGTATAAAATTGAATAAGGGTAGAAATTGATATTAATCAATTATAACTAGTGGCCCAGCATATTACAAAAAATCCGAGGATTAAAATAATTTTTACATACAAAATTTAAACGAATGACCACTAGAAGTGCACGGTCAATATGCTAGATATAGACGTCAAAATAGCGATTTTGACGTCTATATCTAGCATATTGACCGTGCACTTCTAGTGGTCAGTCCTTTAAATTTTGTATATATATATATATAATATTATATATATATATATTATATATATATATATAATATATATATATATACAGATGAGGCTGTGTGGTGTGAAGCTTGCTTCCGAATCGCATTGTACCGGGCTCAGTGCCACTACGTAGTATCTTGGGCAAATGTCTTCTACTATAGCCTTAGGTTGAACGAAGCGTCGTGTGTTTGGTAGGCGGAATGAGAAAAAGCCCATCGTATGTGTGTGTTTGTGTGTGGGGGTTTGTGTGTGTGTTTGTGTCTGTCTCCAGATCACCGCTTGACAACCAGTGTTCGTGTGCTTACGTCACCGCATCTAGCGGTTCGGCAAAAGAGATTGATAGCATAAATGAGAGGCTTAAAACGTAAGTAGATTTGGGTAGATTTGTTGGGCTAAAAGTCATCAAAGCGGTGCTCCATCATGGCCGCCGTCAAATAAAAGAATATCTGTATTAACTATCTACCTTTCTGTTTATGTGTCTATCTTTCTGCCTGTCTATCTATCTATCTATCTATCTATCTATCATCTATCTATCTATCTATCTATCTATCTATCTATCTATCTTATATCTATCTATCTATCTATCTATCTATCTATCTTATATCTATCTATCTATCTATCTATCTATCTTATATCTATCTATCTATCTATCTATCTATCTATCTATCTTATATCTATCTATCTATATATAGATACATATATTCATACATATGTGTGTGTGTGTGCGTGTGTATGTATATACTATATGCAACATATATTTATATACACGCCATACACACACACATGCACACACACACACACACACACTCACAAACAGATATAGACACATATTCAGTTTGTTTTATAATAGCATATGAAAGTTTGTTTGCGTTTCGCGTATGACAGGTGGGAAATGTGCGATTTGTTATATCTAAAATTTACAACCTATCAGTCTTATAGACTGCAAATAACATTGGAATATTTACACGAAACGTTTCAAAATATATTTTCTCTAAGTTATATTGACGAAGACTATTACTAAATTCTCGACACCAGATACTTTATTAATAATGCCGAATGAATTAATTTTGCTCGTATTCCGCAGTCTAGCTTATCCTTATTTTGGTTCCCCGTGTCTTAGTATGCTAGGTATCGGAGTGGATTATGGAGGGCACCGTTGAGCCGGATTTTGGTTGCGTGTGTAAATTTCCTTATTCTCACACTCATATAGTGGATGACTTCTCCATTTCATTTATACTATATACTGCTACTATATAAAATAATATATATAGTCGTTCAGGCTGTTTTATAACATGAAAGAGAACAAAATAGCACCTATTACAAAGGAGAAAACGAAGTCAACATTGAAGTATAAGAAAAAAATGTAAGAAAAATAGAATAAAGATTGAGCAAAAAAATACCGTAGTTACGAACAGACGAATATTTCGAGGAAAAAATTATGATATAGAAACAGGTCGAAATCTTTACGACATGATTTTATTTTCCATCTTATAGAAAAGGGACAATGTACCCGCACAATTAAGACCGCTAGCAATGTAATTCTGAATATTTCCGGGATTAAAAACCCATCTAATTATATCTAAAATTCGATATTTATGTTGGAATTTCGACCAAGAATAGGAATCCATTAATATTAATAGATACTAATTTTATATTAACAATACTAAATATAGTTAACCTCAAGTTGATAATGCAATATTTTTCTTCATAATTTTGGAAGGTAAAGGCAGTGAGCTGGCTAAATCATTAGCATGCCGGATAAAATGCTTAGCAGCATTTCGTCCGTCTTTACTTTCAATTTGAGTTCAAATTCCGCCGGGGCCGACCTTGCGTTTTATGAGTCTATGTAATGTAATAACCCATTCCTTCAAAATTTCAGGCTTTGTGCCTATAGTAGAAAGCATTATTTTGAGAGTCCTTATCCGTAAATGGAATAATTACTAATAGAATAAAATCGAAAAAGACAATATATTGGGTCATAACTAAAATATAGTTCAATTCCCGTCCCCGAACATCCAAATCATTCAACAAATGTTTTTTTCGCCCCTATTTCTACTGTTAACATTATCCAGCAACTCAAGGCAGTGAGCTGGCAGAATCGTTAGCATGCCGGACAAAATGCTTAGCAGCGCTTTATCCATCTTCACGTTCTAGGGTCAAATGCCGCCGGGATCGACTTTGCCTGATATCCTTTCGGGGTCGATAAAATAAGTAACAGTTGAACACTGGGATCGATGTAATCGGCTTGACCCCTCTCCCGAACATGTTGGCCTTGTGCTAAAATGTGATGCCAATATTATCCGCCAACACAAATAAACATTTATTCTTATTTCGACGAAGGATTCTATCCGTAAAGTTATATTTCTGTTCTTCTTTACGGTTTAATATTTATTCCGCTGTTCGGTCTCTTTGTTGTTGTTTTTGGTATCCTTTCGTCTTGGGAGACAATGGAGTTGCGCATAAACTAATCCAGTCTGGTTTTTACATTTCATTTCCTCTCCAGTTTTGCGCAGGCCTGACTAGATGTAAGAAAATCCTGGGTAGCCCAATCATCAGGACTCCTATCTCGACCTTGCTGACGTAGTCCAAAGGAGTGCAGATCATTACGTTTGGCACGAGCTTGGTTGCAGGAGCTGCTGGAAAAGTGTCGAGTCGAACACTAAACTGCCTACGGTGATCCACTCTGGATTTCTTTGAAGGTTGTCTCCTTTCTTTAACCCTGGATAGGGGGCCATACCGGATACTGTCAGCCGGAGCCGCCTGAGCCCGGGATTCGTGTCAGGCAGGGTAGTCACTCCCTGAAATAGTGAAGAAAATCGCTACTCACTACCTCACTACTTTACATCACTACTTACCTAAAGGTGGCAGAATTGTTTGTGCGTCGGAAAGAACGCTTTGCGGTATTTTTCCGTCTCATTATTAGATTTTGAGTTAAGATTTCGCCGACATTAGCTTTTCGTCCATTCGGGGTTGATAAAATAAGTACCAGTAAAGTACTGGGAACGATCTAATTGATTTGACTCTTCCCAACAAACTTGCTGGCCTTGGGCCAAAACTTGAAAGCATTACACATTACTAATGCCATCCATCACTATTTTCCTCAAACTGTATAGCTTTTCTGCGAGCCGATAAACTGTAATGGACAAACACCTGAAAGTATAAAGACGATGAAACAATATATAATCAAAGCGGAACACCAAAAACGTAGCACAAAACAAGCTAGGAAGTCACACAAAATATGTATAAAAACATGGTTATTACCATATGATATACGAGAATAAGAGGAATTGACGCAATATGAAAGTTAACAAATACTCAAAAAGGTAAAAAAAAATGTAGAAGATCTCACCAAAATCGATGCCAAAACCACAAACATTATCAAAATCGTTATGTGATTGTTATGTGCAATCCTCTTTGTAGTTGTCAAATTAGAGAAACAAAAATCGCTCCTGATTCATAATATAAGAATATTTATCATCAGATTATGCAGTCTTACACACTTCTAAACAGAAGTGGTTGTCACAAGGTAAATGCGATGGCAGGTGTACTGGATCAGAGTGAACTGAGGCTAAACAGCAATAATAAAAATTTTTTACAAGCATAAAAATTAGAGCAGATGTTTAATTTAAATTGAAAATTTCATAACCAATATAAAGTGTAAGAATCGACCATGTTATTTCTGGTTGCACAATCTTCGTAAAAACAGAATATATTTATCTGTAAGCATGTCGGAAGAGAAAGCTATATCCATTAATTTGGAAATATATTCCCATCACTGCCACAAATAAGTAGAAAAATGTACCCCAATTTACGACGAATGTGTGTTTAAACTAAAAAGATCCAAGAAAATTCCTAGATATCGTTGTCAAAGTCATAAACGGAAGCCTACACACCCTCATAAAATTTTCGATTCTTAGTATTCAAAAAATTACCACACTATAAGCATTTTGAAATGGAAAATGCTAGAGGTTAGACAAATGGTTTAAAATGACTAAAAACTGATAAATTGGAATTTATAGAAAAATGTATAAAATATTTCCGACTCACTTAGATTTCAATCCTGCAAAAACTCTTCAAGGACACATGGTTAGTCATAGTCCCTAATGGTCCAGTTGAAAAATATATCCGATAGTGTTACACCGCTATATCTAGTAGCCATTTAAGCAATGAGTTTTGGCTGGTTAATGGCATGCACGGGGTGCTGGAGAAGGAGAAATATCTCCTGGGATAAGCATATACACTCATTACCTATTTTTCTGTCTTCGATGGCATTGTTTACTTTAGACGTATTCGGATACGAAACGTCGTAACAAATCAGTGATGGCTATAATTGCTCTTGAAAATCTGTAGTGATAACTTTATAAAAAACATTTTAATGGGAGATTAATATCTCTTCTTCTATTGAGACGTTTCTTGGATCTAGAGAAGCACTGCAATCCCTAAGTAGAACTGCAGCGTCATTTGAGCACGTTTTTCAGGATATTCCAATAATCACATTCATTGCAGCAGTATGCATTGAACATCAAAGAACTGACTGATAGAATGAAACAAGAATGTGATTAATAAACTCATATTCAAACAAAGTTTACTTAAAAGTACCTTTGATATCTACCGAAATAAAGCCTTCAAAAGGATATGCTCAATATATTTGTATATCCAACACGGTTAACTGTCAACTTACTTCTTCATGAGAAGTAATGCTGCTTATTAGCTATCAGGTTGTTCTATTCGTACCTAATATCTATCACATTGCGCCGCTCCACTAACCCCCACCCATGCGTGGATGCATTCATTCTCTCGCTATATATATATATGTATTAATATCTACGTGTGTGTGTGTGTGTGTGAGCGCGCGCGGTGTATGTATGTATGTATATAAACATATATGTATGTATATCTATATATATATGTATCTATATCTATATATACATATAGTATGTATGTATGTATGTATGTATATATATAAATATATATATAAATCTTTTCTCTCTTTTTCTAATTGTTTCAGTCATTTGACTCCGGCCATGTTGGAGCACCGCCTTTAGTCGAGCAAATCGACCCCAGGACTTATTCTTTGTAAGCCTAGTATCCGTCTCTTTTGCCGAACCGCTAAGTTACCGGGACGTAAACACACCGCCATCGGTTGTCAAGCGATGTTGGGGGGACAAACACAGACACACAAACATATATACACACACACACACACACACACATATATATATATATATATATATATATAATACGACGGGCTTCCATCAGTTTCCGTCTACCAAATCCAATCACAAGGCTTTTGTGGGACCAAAGTGCTATACAGTGGAGATGAACCCGGTACCATTCAGGCTCTATTCCGGGTGACAGTCCACACACTCAAGCTGTTGTCAATTTCCGCCCACCATATCTGGGGAGAAACAGAATTTTCTCCCCTTCCAATGGTTGGCTCGCAAACTCTCGAGCCTCCCTAGGAGTGTCTAACAGCAACCACAGTGTTGCATATTTGACACCCCTTGCAATAAACTTAATAGTTGGCTTATATTCTACCAACTCCTTTTCAATGTCCGTCTGGGAGAACACATTGATGGTGTCGAGGCACTTAGAATGTGAATTCAACACCACCGAACTCTCATTAAAGTTTTTTCTCACTGATTGGGGGGCGACAATTTGCCATTCCAATACAGTGGCTTGTTTGCCATGCTTGCAAAAGAAAAATAAAGAGAAAGGGTCAACACAAAATCTAAAATGTTCCTAATAAAAAGTCCAATAACAACACAAAATGAACAGAAAGACAGAGCAGAGAAAAAGAACGAAGGAAAACAGTTCAATTCACGGCAACACAATTCCGTCACTCAGATAAATCTACAAGTATACAGGTATTCCAGTTTACCGTCGCAGCCCACAAAAATTCCTCCACGAATTCATAAATCTTCCAAATTTTGGTATCGAGATACGCCCACCAAAACAACAATTCTCCCAGCTAAGAGAATCACTCGGCGCGACCGCAGCAGACAAATGTGTAGGACCCAATGAGGATTTCTTTTCGAGAAAAAACAATATAAAAAAATTAAGATTCCACACCGAGTCCATAAAAAGACAGATTCCTACCTTGCAGTCGCGCCTTCAACGTTTCTTTAATTCAAGACTGCCTCCAAGCACGTCTTGACAGTGTTCACTATCGTAAGTAACTGACAAACTCACGCATGCGTGGTAAGCACGCTACTTACCACACAGCCACTCTTGCGCCTACCCACACAGACACTTCTCAACAGTAAAATATATATATATATATATATATATATATATAATATATATAATATATATATAATATATCATTTACTGTGTACATAAAGCAGAGCATCTTTGTTACTGCCTTCCAGCTGCTCGATGTAATATTCTTGTGTAGCTAAATTACTTTAGAAATAAAACCTGTGTTGAGAGTTAATTATGATAAACTATGTCTGTGAGAAGTCAATGATAAGTTTTAGCTTCTGTAAATGCTATGTTTCTATTATAATAGCTGTCTCAATATTCATATTTCTTAATATTTCAAACCATCCAGTTATTAGGAATACACTTATATACAAAAAGGCACAAACAAACAGGTGCAATACGTATTAGTAGATAGATAGATAGATAGATAGATAGATAGATAGATAGATAGATAGATAGATAGATAGATATGTTTCTTTATTAGCCACACAGGGCTGCACACAGATAGAATAAATTACAAGGTAGAGCTTTTCTTTTGAAGGTTTAAAAAAAAAAAGGGAAGGGGGAGTTTCGATCAAAAGGGATCGTAAAAGGAGAGAACGAGGACAAAAAAAAAGGGGGGTTAAAAAAAAGGGGGAGAGGAAAAAAAAAATTGATCAATAGGGATCGTTATCACAGAAATGTCAATATGAAGTGTAAAGGGGAGGACAGGTGAGATTTACCCGTGGAAAGAAAAGCCTACGGAAAAGACCACGGTAACCTCGGTCAATGGAGTCATATGGTATATTTCTTTTTTTTTTTTTTTGCAAATAAGCAACTCTCTGTTTTCAATTTCTGGGTTCATAGGATCATGCTCAAGGTGGCTTCGTCATCATATGTGCCATTCTTGCTACATTCACCCATCTTTTTTAAAACATTCGCTAGACAAAACTTGCCTCTCTACTCTCACTTTCCTTTTCAAGTGGTACTTGAAGAAGTTGATGAGAGATTGACCAGAGAGGAAGTGTTTGTCTCCAATCCTTTCAGACGC
>NC_043001.1:124051275-124053775 GCF_006345805.1 Octopus sinensis | reverse complement strand
AGTAAAAGAGTAACACTAGATGCTCCGCACAACCATTAACTTAGAAACATTCTAAGATTTCTAGGCATCACCACATCACGAATTGAAAAGCCAAGTAAATGCTAGGATCAATAACTTAGGCATATCATTACCGTGAGACAATAAGATGAACGGCTATGTAGCACGCGTGCTCTCGAAGAAGCCAGTGAGTCTCGCTCGTGTGGAAATAAGAAATGTCGCATAGAAGTCAAGGAATATCTGCGAACACGTAGTGGGAGGGATGTGGGAAAGGGCCTGGAAAATAATCTTCGGATCAACTGTGCTTGGAACGTGATGTCTTGTTACCCGAAACGCCATTGGGTGCAGAATAAACTAAGTCTAAGATTTCTTATTGCTATGGACACTAGGCCTGAGATTTTAGAACAAGTTGTCGTTTATATCGACCTCAATATTCAGCTGGTATTTATTTCCTGGATCAGGAGAGGATTAAAGGCACGGTCGACCTCGGCGAAATTTGACCTCAGAAGATAAAGACGGACGAAATGACGCTAAGCATTTTGCCCTGCATGCTAATGATTCTTCCTACATGTCGTCTTAACTAAGTCTAAGATTATCACAAATGTATGATAGTGTTCTCGTTTGCAATCCTAATGTTGATATAGCATCATAACTTTAGCAGAGGAAAAAGAACAGCAACCGTAACATTTTCACGGACTCTGAAACTATGATGAGAAAGGGAGGAACTTATCATAACGCTGAAAATTTGGTGTGATTCTTTTTAACAGAGTATAAAACTTTAAAGAGAACCAAAAACGAGATACTCGTGGTAAACAGGGCAACAGATTACGCATTCCAGTTTTAACAATAACTGATGCCTTTCAAAAAGCCATACTTATTTACACAGTACAATAGCATATGACAAAACTTGAGACATTGATAACTCTACATAATTACAGGACGGTCGTGTAGACCTTTATACTAATGGAGATTTTTCTATATAATGTTCATACAAGTATACTTAATCGTTGATAGCTCATTCACGTAAATTAGATTTGTCCCGACTTTCTGTACTCTGAGTATCAATCTCATCGAGGTTGATCATGTGTTTCGGAAGCAAAGAAAAGTAACAATTCAGAATGTTGGATTTGTTGGGCTGTTAGAGAGTCGGGAAAGATGACTTTTAATTAATTCAGCTCATTGGATTCTGACAGCAATGTCCGCGGCGACACAACTGCTGAGGCTCTATCGACAGGAGTCGGCAGCCATTCCTCATGGTAAACATCGCAGCACGGAGAGGAGAAACGTCCATGTAGGAGCAACGGAAATTCGTCAAAATATATTCCCCAGGTAAATACATAGACACCCTTAATTGATGGCGTCACCCGTTTATTTGCATTCAGAGGAAAATTGACGCCATTCTGAAAATTATTTGATGGAAGATTGTAATGTTAAAGTAGTGTTTGGTATTGTGCTTCTCTTAACCACAGAATTGTTTAATGATATCTTTCGTATTTCTCTTCAATATATTTTATAATTTCACGATCAGGAGGCACCGAACGGGCAGAGGGGTTAACGCGTCAGACGAAATGCTAAGTATTTCTTCAGTCTTCGCTACGTGAGTTCAAATTCTGCCGAGGTTGACTTTCTCTTTTTTCTTCTCTGATCGATAAAATAATCACCAGGTGGGCACTGGTGTTATTGCAATGGGTTTTACCCACAACCCTCAAAATTGCTGGCCTTGTGCCATTACTTCACAAGTAGATTCATCTTTTGAATTAGAATATGTCATGTAACCAATACTCATTTCATTAAATGTTTAAAGTACTTTATGAAAAGTGATCCCAACGTTTTTCACTATGAATGTCCCTTCTTTGTATACGTAAGTTTGGAATTCTCTATAAGAAAAAGTTTTTGTCAACCCCAAACGCAATTATCAAAATTGTGGTCAACATACGTAATTTAAAATGAGTATCATTAGCCGCGAATGATTTTATTCTGATCGCTCAAATATGATTGATCAAATTTATATACTGCAGACGTTATGAAGGGTAGGCTTGGTTGCACGGACTCTCTTTAGTAACTCCAACGACGCTTTGAGTAGTTGCTGAATTATATATTTGTAACGAGATTCGGTAGCATTTTCCAAATACTTACCTATCAGAGTTAATGTGCCATTCATATATAGAAAATTAAATACTTTTTGGTGGGAGAAAGGGGAGAATTTTGATGTAACCTTCACAAGTCATCAGATGACCTTCAAATTTTCAGATTCGCAACCTCATCACATATTTTTGCAGACAAGGCACCGATCAATTTTGAGTTCCATGACGTAGTGAAATTAAATTATATATGAATTCAAACAAACATGTCATGTAGTTTCCGTTTATAAAGTTGTTCAAATATCTAAATCATTTATATTTTCCTGCTACTAAATGTAACTATCAAACTGGAATATTTGGTCCTGTAGACGTTTATATGTATGTGTGTATGTATGTTTTTGTTTTTGCGTTTGTGTAACTTT
>NC_043001.1:124036275-124041275 GCF_006345805.1 Octopus sinensis | reverse complement strand
CATATATATATATGTACTATGATATATATATATATATATATATATACATATATATATATATATATATATATATATATATATATATATATATATATATATACAGTAAAAATTCGGTAAAAATACATATATATATATATACACACACACATAAATATATATACACACATATATATATATTATATATATATAATATATATATATATACACACATACATATGTATGTATAAACATATGTATATATAATTGAAAAACTCTGTTACGTTCTTAAAAGAATATACCATGACTATACACACACACACATATATACATATATAATGTGTGTGTATATATGTATGTGCGTGTGTGTATATATGTATATATGTACCTTGCCTGGATGAAGTGGCATTGCGTGTTAATTGCTCAACGTACGATTTGTAGAGAGCTAGCACAGTAGTGGACACCGTGCTTAGTGCTTTTAGAAAGTAAGTTGATGTGTTTGTAGTAAGTGGAACCGACGTAGAATTTGTAGAATTATGGGCTATATCTACATTTATAAAACCATTATTACTTTCCAATGACCATTGAGAGTATATCTTTTCACTCTACAATTACAGAAATTGTTGTGGGGTTTTGGTACAGAGAACTTTCTAGACACATGTAGGATGTAGAGTAATTATGAACGTGAATGGGGGAATCGCTACACTGTCGGGCAAAATGATTAGCGGCATTCTTTTAGCTTTACTTTCTCATTTCAAATGCAACCGCGGTTGAATTTACCTATTATCCTTTCGGGGTCGATGAAGCAAGTTTCATTTGAGCATTGAGTTGATGTAATCGGCGAGTCCCCGTCACACACAAAAAATGACTTTTGCCTTTTGAAAAAGGGTTGAATTACTATCAACATTATTATAGTAGTCGTTGTTGTTACTAAATGCCCTTGCATACTTTCAGTTAATAATCTATATCATTACGTCTAATATATATAATCAGACAAATCTATAACTATTGGTTTGTTTCGAATAATCATCATACTTCTTGAAATTAGAACGGTTAGTTGTTTCTATAATAGAATTAGCAGAATAAAAAAATTAACAGTACTGATGTTGTGGAGGAAAATTCTCCTTAAGAATTTTACTGAATTACTCTGCGATTTTCGTTTAGAAAAATCTCGCAAAGAGAATGTTATGAACGTACATATGTAGAAACGTCTTTTACACAGGCCTTTACATGAAACAACAGTATTTCTCTCAACAAGTCGGACAACAAATGCTTTTCCGTATTTCTGAATTCAAATGTCGTCGCGGCGAAACTTTTTATTTTTTCGGTATCTATGAAACAAAACACAGTCCAGCAAATTGGATTGGCGGAACTGTTACTGCGTTGATCAGGATTCCTCATGATTATTTGTTCTGGTTGTTTGAGTTCTGTGATCAATTATCGCGGAGGTCAATTTCACCTTTTACCTTTTCGAAGTAAATGAAATGACGTGTTAAGGTCATCTCAACAGATATTCCATAGAAATGAATTACCAGTCCCGTGGTGCGGTGTAATTGTTACAATTTCTGACGATATTTTTTGCCATTTATTCAAACCCTGTGTATTAAGAGTTCCTGTGCCTTAGTTTTAACCCGCCGCCCTTTTTAAAATTACCACGTTCACTTTAAGAGTGTTTTTATTGCAAGAATTCGAGCAAGAAACCTTCAGTGAATTCAACTTTCTTCCTTCTCTTACTGCTTTCGCAGGCCCTGTTATATATGTCATGACGAGTACCCTCCCTTTCCTATCAAAGCAGTATATATATAAAAATAACACTTAGTGAAACTTTCTTTTGCGGCGTATGCTACTTGGACGTATTTCCTGTCCCTGAGACAATGTGGAGACCGCCATCATCTGGTTACTCCGTATGGTAGAAATAGTACCAAATACCTTCAAGTTACACTCATTCACCTTTCAAATGTCATTCGTATAATATGCTCTTGAGTGCCGAGCATAGAGGAAAAAGATGAGATGGTCACTGCTGGAATGCCTTTGATCTCGTGTTCTCAAATGGGTTTAACACGGGACTGTGAAAACAAATGTACACAATCATACCTAATTTTACCCGTAATCTATACGAGAACATAAATTTTAAGAGGTATCTCTTTCCTTTCTCAGCATGCTAACACATCTTTACTAAAGTGCATCTACTGAAGGGCCAATCTGCTACGCATCATGCTTTCTTATATTATCCATCTAAACCAAATGTATCAGTATTTATAAACACCCTTACATTTTGCATCAAAATTAGATCTCCGAAGTATAGAAGAGTAGATGTTCAGAACCCTAGATAAATATTTTTTAAATCCTTTCGATATTTAGTTGCGTAGGCTGGATTTGACATCATCTTTCCCTTATAGAGAGGAAAATGTATTAGTAAATTAACAGGGGCCAATATAATCGACTGTTCCATCCTATAAAATCCTAACCATGTATGTTTATTAGAAATCCATAATTATTACATCGCAGTCATTGCATAAGTTTTTGAAATGAAGCGGTGTACAGTACGTTATAATTATATCCTTAAATCCTTAAAAGCCCGAAGGCCGCGGCCATATATATGTAGTATTCAACGTATTAAAAATAACGGCATATGAAAGCTGGTCTTTCATATTTCTACTTCATAAAAACTTAAAAAATTGTAGTCAACAATTATAGAGGAGAGATATTTTTAGTGCATAAAACATCCGATTCACTAAGGGCATTGAATGAAAGTTTGCAAAGGAAGTCATGCATTTATTGCTACAAGCACTCACGCGCGCATATATACACACAATATGTGTGTGTGTGTGTGTTATATATATATATATGTGTGTGTGTGTATGTGTGTGTGTGTGTGTGTGTGTGTATTTGTGTGTCTGTGTTTGTCCCCCAACATCGCTTGGCAACCGATGGTGGTGTGTTTACGTCCCCGTAACTTACCGTTTCGGCATCCAAAGAATAAGTCCTGGGGTCGATTTGCTCGACTAAAGGCGGTGCTCTAGCATGGCCACAGTCAAATGTCTGGAACAAGTAAAAGAGTAAAAGAATAAAAGAGATGTATGTATGTGTATGTGTGAGTATGCATCTTTATATATATAATATATATATATATATATATATATATATATATATATTTATATATATATATTCATATAGTGTATGTATGGAAATACATGTACATAAACACACACACACACACACACACCACACACATATATATATATATATATATATATAATATATATATATATATATATATATATATATTATATATGCATATTATCGAACACACATACTGAAGTATGTGCCTTATTTGGTCGCTGATAGGCTGCGATTTGACACGGAGATGACCCTTTCAAAGCGCCGGCTGTTAAAATATCTGAAAGTGGTAGATAGACGAGAAAATTCACCCCAAATCCTATTCAGGGACAATGGATATCAATATTTCACTACTTTCGTGGCTTATCTACATCACGTACCTGAAACGATTTGCAGGGAAAGATGAACGGGGAGAGTCGGAATAAACTCTGAAAAGAATTTTTTCCCACCGCGCTAACAATCCTGCCACATTGTCGCCTTTGGTGGTGATAATCAAGATAATGGTGTTGGGATTGAGGGTAATGGATGTGACGGTATCAACGACAACGAAGAGTCAGACAATGACGACGACGATGACGATGGTGGTGATGATAATAATGATGATGATCGTCATCATCGTTGTCGTCAACGACGACATCGTCATGATCGTCATTATCTCCTGGTGTTGGTTATGGTGGTGGTGGTGTTAATGATCTGTTGTTAAGTGGTGTCTATAAGTTCACTGGAAGAAATAATTTCTACAGGAAGGATGTTCCAAAGAAACGCTATCTGGTAAAGCAAATCAATAATACAAAAAGTAGTAGAAAACGAAAAGTAGAAAACATTTCGTTTGACATTTGACAATATACCTTCATGTTCCTCATTTTTTTTGCTTTCTAAATTATTGTTTCTTGATTATTATTTTTCTATACATACTTTTTCTTTTTGGTGTGGTGTCAACAACGCGTAGCTTCGAGTTGCTTGTAAGTTTGTTCGTCTGTTTATATATTAAAAGTTGTTAATTATGGAAATTCTGTTATATAACATTTGTTTAAGCTAGCCAGAACATATACGACTGGCTCGTTCGTTGTTCCACATTGGTCTCAAGTCCAATCTGTTTGAAGAAACTGCAAATTTTTTTGTTGTTTTTTTTTGAAAGAGTATGCTTTACAAGTATGGGACTTGGTTCCTACTGTCAGCAGTATAGAGAGTGTGATAGGAAGTGACTGGGAAAGACTGGCGCAACACATGGAAGGAGGGGAGAACAAGTTTTAGCGTTGAAAGTTCAAAGCACGACTGGTACGTTGAGAAATGATAGTAAGTATAAAAAGGAAAAAAAGCAGCAATAACATTAGCAAAAGCAACAACCTCTGCAGCAGCAGCAGCAGCAACGTTAGCAACTATGGTATGACGCTCATGGACAAGGAGGAAGCGTTTTCATCGGTGAAAATTCAAAAGATTGCACTGTTACTATAATGAAAAACCACATCAACTCAGATGGTATACCAAGGCATTTAGCATGAAACAGAAAATTTTAAGGTAATCTGTTCGGCGTAGCAATGAGCGATTTTTTCAAGTTCATTAACTAAACATATCTATGGAGACAGGTTTTTTCTTGGGAGATTCTGAGAGACATTGTAGCTTATTAAGTTTCTCACCACTGTTGTGTTAGCTATTAAGAACTTTCTCTCTCTAGCGAGCCTTCACAAAGGAAAAGAGAGAGAGAGAGGGGAAAAAAGAATATGTCCTACCTATTTACAAAACATTTCATTTAGTTTTTTTTTCTCCAATTAAATTGTTTATTTTAATTAATATTCACTTTTGTTTTACTCTTAGCTGAAGAAGTCGATAATGTTCAATACAATTGTGACGCTTTTAGTTCATATTTAAAATTATTCTTACGCATGCATTGTACGTGCATGCCT
>NC_043001.1:123998775-124031275 GCF_006345805.1 Octopus sinensis | reverse complement strand
ACAAACATGAAATCATACCACCTAATAAACACAAAGAAGAAGAAGAAGATGATGAAGAAACAACAAAAGCTATAAAACAAGTGAAATCCAAACTAAAAATAGAACAGCAACGAGCCATGATAAAACGATGGCAAGAAAATCCCCTTCATGGTAAATACTGCACTAAACTAAACGCAAAAGAAATAGACAAAGAAAAATCCCAGCAATGGTTGAGAAGCTCAGGACTCAAAGCAGAAACAGAGGGATTTTTAATTGCAGCACAAGACCAAAGCCTCCCCACCAGAAATTACCAAAAACATGTAATGAAAAGAAATATACAAGTAACTGCAGAATATGTGGAGATGGACAAGAAACAATAATCATATTATCTCTAGCTGCCCAGTCCTAGCTAAGAAGGAATATATTCACAGACATGACAGAGTTGGAACCTACATACATTGGAAGCTATGCCAACATTATGGAATAACAACAGAAAAAAGATGGTATAGGCACACACCAGAAAAGGTCACAGAAAACGAGAAAGCAACCATACTCTGGGATATGCCGATACACACAGATAGAGAAATTAAGGCCAACAGACTAGATATAGTTGTCAGAGATCATGAAGAAAAAAATGCTTTCTAATTGATGTATCAATACCGGCAGATGACAACGTGTCTCTAAAAGAAATGGAGAAACTCTCAAAATACAAAGACCTGGAAATAGAGGTAACTAGAATGTGGAATCTGAAAACAGAAACAATTCCTATCATAGTAGGTGCATTAGGCATGATAAAAAAATATTCAGACAAATACATAACAAAAACACCAGGACTTACAAACACATATAACATACAGAAAATTGCACTACTAGGCACAGCACACATCCTACGCAGAACACTTTCCATACATAACCATCAGAGCATCACAACAAATCCCAGCACATACCCAAGGCACACAGAGCTGCGCTCGGTAGTGAAGTGAAAGCACGCTATAAAAATAAAACTACTGAATAATAATAATAATAATAATAATAATAATAATAATAATAATAATAATAATAATAATAATATTATTATTATTATTATTATTATCATTATTATCATTATTATCATTATTATTTTTATTATTGTTGTTGTTGTTGTTGTTATTATTATTATTATTATTATTATTATTATTCAATGTTTGACTTTTGATTTACATTTGTACAAGTTGGCTCCAAGTCTCACCCAGAGACCTCAAGAGACAATAAGTTGGAAGTTCATGTTGGTGTTATGCCTAAGGTGCCATATATTTGGTTTGTTGTACTAGTTATTGTTTAAGAAACCATGAGAAAATTATGTTTGTTTTAAAAATTGACATTACTTAGGAAGGATTTTGCGCAGGATATGAGCAGTTCCCATGAGCACCATCTTTTGAATTTCTGCCATTTTGGGATTTCCTGGTATCTGAGCTAGATAGCAATCAGCCCCTTTTGTTATCATTCCCAGGGCACCTATGACAACAGGTATTGTTTTAATCTTCAGGTTCCACATTTTGCTAATTTCTATTTCAAGATCTTTATATTTGCTCAGTTCTTGGTACGTCTTAACAGATGCGTTTCTATTGATTGGGACAGCCATATCAATGAGGAGGCATGATTTTTGTCTGAGGTCTTTCAATATGATGTCTGGCCTATTCGCATCTATCTTTCTGTCAGTTTGAGTAAGTTCCAGGTGAGTGAGATGTGATCATTTCAAGCACTGGAGGTGGTTTGTGTTCCCACCAGTTTTTATCACGGGGCAAGTCCAGGCTTTCACAAATTACCTAGTGAATATATTGTGCAGCTCTATCATGCCTGTTGAGATACTTTGTAGGCGCTAGAAGACTGCACTTGGAGACAACATGATCAATGGTTTCATTTTGTTGTTGATATACACGACATGTTCGGCTACTGCAATTCTTTAATATGTTGGCCTAGTAGTTCCTTGTAGGTAGACCTTGATCATGAGCTGCTATGATAAACCTTTCTGTTTCAGATTTTAAGCCAGAGGCCAAAAGCCATTGATGGATCAGGGTTTTGTCAACATCGGCATTATTCGTTCTCGTTGGGTATTTGCCATTGAGAGGTTTTTCTTGGCATTTATCAATCAGAATATCTAAGGCAGCAGTTTTAGCACGGGTTTTGATGTGCTTAGCTATTTCTGTGCTTGTTTCTTGTATGTCTAATTCCGAAATTTGTTGTATTAGGAATTCACTTAGATAGTCCTTTGCCTGTTTTGTTACTGAGTACGATGCTTTCTTGTTATTATTATCATCATCATCATTATTATTATTGTCATTATTATTATTATTATTATTATTATTATTATTATTATTATTATTATTATTATTATTATTATTATTATTATTATTATTATTATTATTATTATTATTATTATTATTATTATCATCATCATTGAATGAGAGAGCAGGGCATGCCATCAAAGTGACACTGGGGTTAAATATACAAAGTCCAGTATACCCATCATGACTACCCATTTGATAAGGGTACACTAGGCACATGCATCAGAACCATATGTGCACGAAATGGTGCTATATCAAGATAAACAGCGCATGACCTTGCTGGTGGGGCCCAGTTAGAATTTTCTTTTGGTCGAGTAGCACATCCCGCTCAAACGGTCACTGAATAAGGATTGGTTAAGTCTGTTGAACGAACCACCCATGTTTCCAAATGTGAATTATCCAAATCCCTTAGAATGCTTTCCAACACACGGATATGATGCTCCTCCACTGCTTCTGCTCATGATTAGAGATGCACATATCGTCAGCCACTAAGGGACATGGTAAACTGCTAAAGGTCAAACAACTGACAAGCAAATCTGTGGTATTGAGTAGAATATTTGTCGTAGCCCATCTTTTATACCAAGACAAGACTATGTACATGATAACACTTCCAATCAATTAAGATCAGAAGCCATGAGAGCTACTGTCTAGTACTACATCAGGGCATTTATTATTATTATATTATTATTATTATTATTATTATTATTATTATTATTATTATTATTATTGTTATTATTATTATTATTATTATTATTATTATTATTATTATTATTATTATCATTATCATTATATTATTATTATTATTATTCAGTAGTTTTATTTTTATAGCGTGCTTTCACTTCACTACCGAGCGCAGCTCTGTGTGCCTTGGGTATGTGCTGTGATTTGTTGTGATGCTCTGATGGTTATTGTATGGAAAGTGTTCTGCGTAGGACGTGTGCAGTGCCTAGTAGTGCAATTTTCTGTATGCTATATGTGTTTGTAAGTCCTGGTGTTTTTGTTATGTATTTGTCTGAATATTTTTTTATCATGCCTAATGCACCTACTATGATAGGAATTGCTTCTGTTTTCAGATTCCACATTCTAGTTACCTCTATTTCCAGGTCTTTGTATTTTGAGAGTTTCTCCATTTCTTTTAGAGACACGTTGTCATCTGCCGGTATTGATACATCAATTAGAAAGCATTTAAAAAAAAAAAAAAATTATTATTATTATTATTATTATTATTATTATTATTATTATTATTATTATTACGATCCGTCTTCTTATTCTTATTCTTATTCTTATTAATAATATTAACACAGTATTTTCTCTATTGGTCGCAAGGGCCGAAATCAAAACGAAGAAGCACACTACGAAACATGGGACAATGGGGATTGGTACAAAATCATGTGTATACAATAACAACAATAAAAATCCGCAAAAGCAGGTAGTATTACCCTGGATCAGCCAAGGAACCCTAGGCCCTCGTCACTCCGACCAACAAGGGCACCCCAAGCAAGTACCCCTCTTCTTATGTCCTCCGGCCTACAAACATCTGTTTAGAATGGGCCCATTTACACTGCCATCCTCACCATATCCACCTACCTTTCAACAAAATTACTGGTGTGGGGGCCAGAAATTCTCTTCATTTCACCTTCAGTTTCCTTTTGAAGTGGATTTTGAAAAAAAGTTAATGACGTTGAAGAAGAAAATATTTTTCTTCAGTCCTTTGAACATTGTCCATCAAACTACCCCTTTCGGCAAATTCATCAGACAGAAAAACTGTCTGCTCTTCCTAAAAGAAGACAGCAAGGCGATCATCACGATAGATTCGGCCTAGAAAAGGTCCACAAAGCCCACAGTTTAGCATGCTCGGACACTGGATGAGTGCATGTAGAGCCGTTTAATCGCTCTCCGCACATCTGAGACAGATCCGTCTATCAGTATTTCCATGCTTGTAAATCTTGTCGCGAACTGACCGAACCCCTACCACAAATCCGGTAGTACTGTAGGCGACGGATGTCAGAAAATTACCCATAGTCTGCGGCCCGAAAGTCTCCCGGAGAAGACCAAGTAACTGGTCTCTCTCGACTGCAGCATCAATATCACCACTAACCTCTGCAAAAAAGACAACGCAAAGCGCCCACAAGCAGATAACCTTGCTTCCAGGATGACTTCAAACCTCATATCTTTGTAAATCTTACTCTAATAATCGCAAAGTTGGCAGGAAAGAGTTGAGATAAAGGAAAGAAATGGTATGACTTACCCTCCCCCCGTTGTTGGCGGCTGCATGGCCTGACCTTCGAATCGGGTTCTGGTTCCTCTAGTTCTTTAAACGTCTGCTGGTGGCATTTGAATTGCGGCCTTCCACTTTGTAGAGGAAAACATCCCTAGTGTTTTTTGTATATGTCTTGTGCCATGCACGTTAACATTAAATCTTCTGACACAGTAAAAGTGCTAGTATCACAAATGACACATCCTCTCTCATCATCTTTACTCCGTGATATTAAGGTCATCAAATCTTCCTTGGTTCCTGTCACAGGCACGAAACTTGGTCAGTGTGGGTGAGTTGTGTGAGCTTTCTTTTGCTGTGAGTTTGTGATAGTGTTGATGGAGCTGGTGTTGTTGGTTGTTATATCGATGATTGTGAAGCTGGTGGGGTTGGTGTTGTTTCGCTGTAACTTTGTTCGTTGTGAGATTGTTTCCTGTGGTTTATGGTGTGAGTGATTTTTATTTACGTGTACCCTTTCATGTTTTTAGATTTTGGGGGTTCTTTCTCGTTTTTACTTCGAGACATGGAAGAATCAGTGTCTGTGGAATCTGCCTCGAAGTATAGGAGTATGATTATGTTTGTATCAGTGTATGTTAGTGAGTATTTGAGAGAGGAGAGGGGGAAAGCTGAGTTGAAAGACGCCGTGGGTGGTACTTTCTGTTGATTTTCTTGTTGATGTTCGCGACGATGGTAATTCCGGTGTTGCTTGGGCTGTTGTTGTCTCAGCTGCATTCATTGTTGTCGCATCTGGTGGTCTTATTAGTTCTCTCAACTGCTGGTGTAGTTGTTGATGTTGCTGTTCTATGGTTTTCTTGCAATCTTTGTTGATGTCGCTGATGATGATAATGCTGCATATGTGGAATATTATCTTCGTTGTTGCCGTTGTTGAGAGTGCGTTTTTAGTAGTAGAAAGGATGAATGGCATATTCAACTTGGTAGGGCTGGAACTCAGAACATGAAGTGCCGGAACAAATACCGGAACGGATTTTTCTGACGTCCTTACGTTTCAGGCAATTACCCGCTCCAAATTTATGTTTCTAATAAGGATCTGACGTCTGACATATACAGTGAGGCACTAGCCGATTAGATTGGTTCTAATCTCTTGAAAGAGACACTATCATATTGATCAAAGATGGATGGAAATAGTTGTTGCTCATATCAGCACAAAAACCGTCATTTAGATGGAAACAATTAAATGGACACCATTACTTGACTTCCAAAGCAAGTAAATTGGTAAATTCGTTAGAGTTTGAACATAATGACATATGATACTTGCACAAAGCCTCTACGCTCTGAGTCAAATTCCCAATGATGTCAATTTTCATTTCTTTCTGACCGGGTCGTTAGATTCACGGAATCCAGGACGTTAGATTCACGGAATTACTATAGCATTGGACAATGTACTTTAATGGTATTTGCTCCGGCTACGCACAATTTATTCAAAACCTAGGTCTGCAATGAAAGATGGCGGCACTTATAAGGCGGGTACGGAAAATTTCCTGGCTTTAAGGGTGTAGCGAAAGTTTTGATTGGCGGCCCCATATTCCACGTTCTCTTACAAGGATTAGAAAAACTGGAGGATCGCTGCAATAACTGTATGAATCTGAGAGGGTATTATTCTTTATTGCTTTTTACTAGTTTCAATCATTTGACTGAGGCCATGCCGGAGCTCCACCTAGGGTGGAAAATATTAAATAAAATCAAATTTAACTGATCCGCTTGTATTTTCTTTTACCCTAAGCTAGGAACTTTTCAACACCCCCTCGTATATCAGTAGTTGCAACTGGCAAACATGATCAGCAGTTTGATAAAGCAACAGAAACTTAATTTTATAGATTCTTTCGGAAGATAGAGCTTCCGCCATTTCACTGATTTTTTTATCTTGGTGACTACGGCAATCGTTTTTTCCCAAAATTTGAAATCAGAACATAGAAAAACTGAAGGAATACTGCATAGCATTTTATCTCATCCTCTAAAGATTCTGGCTATCCATTTCACTGAATATGTATTTCTAACAGACGCACGGTTTCTGAAATTTTGAGGTAATAGGAAGTCAGTTTTGACTTCAGTTCTTGACTGGTGGAATTTTTATATAGACTTTGAAAGAATGCAGAATTGACTCCGAGGTTATTTGAACGTTCTGACTTGAACTCACGCCAGGATCAACTTCGACTTTCAACCTTTAGAGGTCGATAAAACAAAGTCATATACTCTGGTTGGTATATACTAACGCCCTCACGGCAAATTCGCGAGACTTGTATCTAAATAATAAAAACACTTATTATTAGTAGTAGTCACAAAAAGCAGCGAACTAGCCGAATCGTTAGCAAACCGCGCGAAAAGCTTAACGGTATTTCGTCTGCCGCTACGTTCTGAGTTCAAATTCTACCGAGGCGGACTTTGCTTTTCATCCTTTCGAGGTCGATAAATTAAGTACCAGTTACTTAATCCGTTTGTCTGTCCTTGTTTCTTCCCTCTGTGTTTAGCCCCTTGTGGGTAGTAAAGAAATAGTTATTTCGTCTGCCGCTACGTTCTGAGTTCAAATTCCACCGAGGTCAACTTTGTCTTTCATCCTTTCGCGGACGATAAATTAAATACCAGTGAAACACTGGGATCAATATAATTCACTCACTCCTCCCCAAAATGGCTGCCCTTGTGACAAAATTTAAAACCATTATTATTAGTCACAACAATCTGATAATATCACGTATTACAGAAGTGTTTCTATACTATTTGGTTGCCTAAATATAGTAAACAGTGGTGGGATAAACTAGAATGCAATATTAGATACATATTAAAAGTTGAATAATCATAGGTAGACATCTACACAGATGCATGCAAGATAAGAAGCCACCTACAGAGGATTAGGACTCCGTTCACGGAGTTGTAATCTCCCGGACTCCGTTTACATTCCTCTCTCAACACTAACTTGAATCTTCAGCATTTGGTTTTGAACATCTGCAGACTTGGAGAAATCGCCCAGACTACTGCATTCCCTGAATTATTCTCTCTGATTTGCCAATAGACTACCATTGTTATTTTCAATAAACACCTTAGGGTTTAGAGTTTCTTGGTATTTGCTCCTGACTCCTCAACCCACACAATATTTCGTTCCCGTTTTTAGCTTTCAGTAATGTATATAGACTTGGAATGTTTTCGATAACCGTAAATTTTAGGCACTCCCGGCGAATTGATGAGTATAGTGACTTCTTATGAGGTACTTGTTTTCTAGGCTAAATTCACATTGTTTGCTTCTCCTTTCATTTTTCTTTTGTCCCCAGTCTGTTCTCGTCTATACTTCATCGCTTTAGGATCGGAAGTGGTGTTCGGAGCCTTAAATCGTCTCGATACTGGAGGATGACGGGAATCCTTTCAGATTCTGGGTCGCACAAGTCTTCTCTTGCTGGAGACTAAATAAAACCTCTAAGTTAGTTTTTGAGTAGCTATTAAAATAATGAAAGGATAACATCCTTGCATGTTAGAAAAATATCTATTATAAATAAAGGGTGAAAGATATGTTATAATGTAATTCATAATATATGTTGAGTGATGGGTTTTTAACCTATTTAAGTAAGGATGTTTACATTGTTCAAAGTCAAGGTGAAGTAGCATAGGATTAAGACCTGATATCGCGCGCTTGAAGATGCTTGAAGCTTTGGTTTTGTTCCTTGTAATATATTATTTCAAATTTTTGCTACTCAGAACGGGCGAAATACTGCTAAGCTTTACGTCCAGCGTGCTAATGATTCGGCCAACTCGCCGACTTGTTCCTTGTAGTATATTAAGGGAATGTATAACTCTAACATAGCTTAATATGCGTTGTTAAAACCCCGTTGGCGACATTCAAAAGTGCTTCAGCCTGTTAAATTCTGTTGATAGATTTAGCAGTATCACTGTGGTGTAGCCTATTTACTCTCTTTTACTCTTTTACTTGCTTCAGTCATTTGGAGCACCACCTTTAGTCAAGCAAATCGACCCCAGGCCTTATTCTTTGTGAGCCTAGTACTTATTCTATCGGTCACTTATGCCGCACCGCTAAGTTACGGGGACGTAAACACACCAGCGTCGGTTGTCAAGCGATGTTAGGGAGACAAACAACGACACACTAACATATACACGCACACATGCACACACACACACACACACATATATATATATATAGATATATACGATGGGCTTCCTTCAGTTTTCGTCCACCAAATCCACTCACAAGGCTTTGGTCGGCCCGAGGCTATAGTAGAAGACACTTGCCCAAGGTGCCACGCAGTGGGACTGAACCCGGAACCATGTTATTGGTAAGCAAGCTACTTACCACACAGCCACTCGTACGCCTATGATAATTTTTTTCTCTAATTCAATCAAATATAATCACCTGATGCCCGAGAATATCGCGTAGGTACAGGAATTGCACGCAGACATGCTCTCTGACGAAGGCGGTGGGTAATTAACGCACGTTACTCTATGGAAACATACGAAATCAATTAAATTTCCAGGCATCATCAGTTCCTTTCTTTAAAATTACCCCTACAACATCAAGTAGAATATTACTAATGCAGCTTTGTGTAATAGCGCTATGATTTCCTGTAAGTGCACTTTCATTAAGTTTCTGCAGTTTTCAAGGTCAGGTTCCGTCTGGCATCAAGCGGATGTGAGTAGTACTCACTTGCCCCGCCTTGAATACCACTGTCATCTGTTTTTAATTGCCTTTTCCTAGCACTATCGCAGCATTCACTGTTTATCAATGACGTAGTTACCTAGGAAAAGCGTTTCTTCTTCCTTGTGTCATTGCAACAAATTCTGTGATTTTTAAAAGAAGGAAAGATTTACTTGTGGGTAGTGAGTGTGTCAAGTTTCATTATAGCTACTCAATAGTATTTTGCGTATTAGGACTATACTAAAATGTTCAGAGGAGCAACAATATCTATGTAAACTGAAACTGAGGAAGCTAATAGTGACTGCTTCTTGTTACGAAGTTGATAGGCCAGCATTGAACTTCAATACATAAACTTCAATAAACGCCTATTGTTGTATTCATGTTTACGAAGGCTGAAACCTGGCAGTAGGCAAGCCGAAATATGAATTTGAAAAAACTGTTGTTTTAGGTGTAAAACCTGTATGAACTAAAATATCCGGTACATTTCCTATTTGAATCGCAGAATCAGGTAGATGCAAGTTTAGTAATAAATAATTCTCAAATACACGCGCGCGCTCATTGACACAGATTATACGCATATAAACATGTGCACGTTTATACATTCATACATACATGGATACATACAAGCATGCATACATAAAATCATACGTACACGCATACACACAAACACATATATACAGACATAAAACATACATATACATACATATGTATATGAATATATATATATGAATATATATATATATATATATATATATATATATATATATATATATATATATATATATATATATATATATAATATATATATATATAAGATAAATTAAAGATAAAACCACTATTCTGCAATTCAAACAATGATAGACACAAACTAAAACATAAATAAATAACAAATAAAAAGTATTTTTATAAAACATAAAACTAGATCATAAAAAGTATAAAAATGAATAATCAATATATAATAAATAAAAAAACTTCGTACCTTCCATGGCTATAATTTAAATTAAATTACAATTAAATTTAAATTTAATTGAAATGAATTCAATTTAAAATTATAGTCAATCTTCATGTTAAACAATACTAATTTAAAAAATAAATAAAATAATGTTTTTTTCTCACAGAAGAAACTCCATTAACTGAATTTGAAACATAAAACATTAATATCAGTTTCCTACAATACATTTATTATGTTAACTATTTAAGGTAAAAAATAGAGTAAATAGATAGAAAAAATGTATTTATCTGTGAAGATATAATTTAGCTTAAAAAACATTAATAAACTATAGAATATCTTTAACCTAGTTATACTCTAATATTTAATTACCAAACTATTTAACGAAATAATCGCTATTAATATTTTTAGATTTTAGTTCGTATATAATAATTATAAAAGAATAAACACATAAAAATAATATCTAAATTATAATCAACAAATATAGTAACTAAAAATCTATACTTTTTCTATCACAAAAACATATAAATATATACAATAAATAAATTAGTCCATTACTACTTACATAAATATTATAGATATCTATAGAAAATATTTATGAAATACAAATTAAGAATTGAAAAATACCTGATTAAAAACGTATAATATATCTTTATAAAATACTTATTATTACTATTATTATTAAATTTAATAGTACTAGAAATATATAATGACTACAAATATAATAAGAAACTTATAGTTAAATTTAAAACGTTTTTACGATCTAGATCGCAAAGTGACAAACTTTTATCTTAAAATTTACGTTCAGATATAATAATTATAAACCAATAATAATTAAATAAATGTACATATCTAAATTATCATTAACAAATTAAAATTATATATTCATATTTAACACTCAATAATTATATAGACTACAATAATATTTCTTTTGAGAGATAAGTAAACTTTTTTATTTAAGAAATATTATTGTAATCTATTTATATTTTATATATCTATATTGTGAAGTTTGATTTAATACAAAATAGAATTTTTCCCTGTAAGTTTGGAGTTATACTCCCTAATATGATATATATATATATATATATATATATATATATATATATTGTGAAGGCGCCTAGCTCAGTGGTTAGATCTTACGTTCGTGAGGTTTTGAGTTCGAATCCCGGACCGGGCTGAGTATTGTGTTCTTGAGCAAGACACTTTATTTCCCGTTGCTCCAGTTCACTCAACTGGTTGTGACGTCACAGGTGCCAAGCTGTATCGGTCTTTGCCTTTTCCTTGCATAACACTGGTGGCGTAGAGAGGATGTATACATGGGCGACTGCTGGTCTTCTATAAACAACCTTGACCGGACTTGTGCCTGGGAAGGTAACTTTCTAGGTGCAATCTCATGGTCAGTCATACAGAAGGGTGTCTCAGCATATATATATATATATATAATATATATATATATATATATATGAATGTGAACACATAACATAATACAGAGTACTACTAACCTTTCAATTAATACTACTAACCTCCATACATCCCACACACCATTCACATTACAGATCTATATCTACCCTAATTGACCAAATCCAGAACTCCTGACTTCACTTACACATAATATTTTTACTCAGAGACTAGTGGACATGACATCGTTCAGTAATCGGTGTGCATTCAAAGCAATGATTAGTAATTTTACGAAACCGGTATGCTTTTGAATCTCCAACTATATGAAGCAATCATCTGCATTGAGCAAGTCACGATTAAGAGCGTGAATATCATTCAAATTGGCAGTAAATTGATGCAATTTCTGAGACGACCAAAAGTTCGATATGTCACATATATCCCAGAGGAGCAATCCGCAGCAAAACCATGAGTGAAAATTTCTACTGTGATGGATCTCGCCATACCACCGCCGGCATTGGCTCATGCCTCATTCTTATCATGAAATGATTCAATTGTCAATACAAAATGATCTGGACAAGCAAGACAACCGAGTATTTTCCACAGGGAGACACTATTCACATTATGGAAGGCGTTGATTAAATCAACAAACCCTCATAAAGATCCATATTCTGCTTATAGCCCAAGGACGAATGAACCCAGTGTAGATTCAACGACTATCTAGCAAAAGCACGAAAAATATGCATACATACATAAGTACATACATACATAAATACATAAGCACAAACATGCATGCATGCATACATACATACATGCGTAATACATACATACATACATACATACATACATACATACATACATACATACATACATACATACATGCATACATACATAAATACGTAGGTACGTACGTACATATAAAAGATATGTGGAACGGTTAAGAATAATTATTCCCAGTAAATAACTAATTTATGCACAATTTGCAATCATTTAATAAATGCAAATAATAAATGTTAGAAAAGATAACATTAATTACGAAATTAAAAAGTGACATTGATTTTGTGAATTATCTAAGTAGCCATAATTATTATCATCTAACGTGGGCACAAAATGAGAAGCAAAGTGTGTTTTATAGAAGAGGTGAATGGGACACATTCAAGCTCTTTTTAGGAGCGTCGGTGTCAACTAAAACCGCGCCAACTATGAATCTTCTATTAATTGAAACATCAGTTAAGCATAATTAAAATCACGTAACGATTACAACTGTTTTTTTTAAATTATATATATAATAACAAAAGATCATTCTCTGCTCTGCAAAATTCAGAAATACTTAATGACTATAGCTGGAATTTTGTTGATTATCGTCCTTAACAACATTGAGCACGTTGAGCAGGGCAGGGAGTACTACGTTGCTGCTTTAATAATTCAAATAGTAGCATTACTAATTTATCTGAATAAATGTCCTTTTTTAATGGGGAACAAAAATATTAAGTCCACAATGAATACTATGCAGTCATACTAGAGCATATCAGTAAAGAGCAACATGGAAAGTTAAAACTCTGGAAAGGGGTCAACTTTACTTTCAGCCATTTCAATGCATGCAGTTATATCATTTTGATAAAGTCATGAATTCGCGCGCGTGTGTGTATATTTGTATATATACGCACAATATATATATATATATATATATTATATATATATATATGTATGTATGTATGTATAAGTTGATATATACATGTATATATACATGTAGACATAAATATGTACACACACACACACATGCACACACACACACACACACGCACACACACATATATGTGGATGGAAGCACTCCGTCGGTTACGACGACGAGGGTTCCGGTTGATCCGAATCAACGGAACAGCCTGCTCGTGAAATTAACGTGTAAGTGGCTGAGCACTCCACAGACACGTGTACCCTTAACGTAGTTCTCGGGGATATTCAGCGTGACACAGAGAGTGACAAGGCTGGCCCTTTGAAATACAGGTACAACAGAAACAGGAAGTAAGAGTGAGAGAAAGTTGTGGCGAAAGAGTACAGCAGGGATCACCACCATCCCTGCCGGAGCCTCGTGGAGCTTTTAGGTGTTTTCGCTCAATAAACACTCACAACGCCCGGTCTGGGAATCGAAACCGCGATCCTATGACCGCGAGTCCGCTGCCCTAACCACTGGGCCATTGCGCCTCCACACACATATATGTATGTCTGTGTACAAACATGGGGACTATTTCTAGAACATACCAGGATGTGTCTGGGATGTCTGGGATGTGCTAGAAATAATCCACAAATATCTCGTTTTCATCTCGACTATCTTTTAAAAAAAGGTGAAATACACATTGAGTAATATAATCCCAGATACACTTTAATTGTAAAAAAAAAGGAAAAAATGGTCAGGGTGTGTTTGAAATGTCGCGGGCAAAAATAACAAAATTAGCAAAAACAAAAACGAATAACAAAAAGCATAAGACGCAGACATTAGGACAGCGCATATCAAAACATTATTATAGATTAGTCATGACTGGGACACTGTTTAAATTGTTTGTCGACTCAGCCGCATCAACAAGAATAACATCAAAGTCTATACTGAATATTACAACCAACACCAACGCTAACACAAACACTGCTCCTCTAATCGCCTATACTCCCCTTTTCACTATCAACACAAACATTACTTCAAAAGTGGGGACCAATCCTAGACTTATTATGAAAGCCGAGGTCAAAACAACAATCATCAATGCAACCACAATTATACAACCACTCCCAATACCATAACCTATGTGGTTACCAAACTTCCATCAATGATGTCTTTACGTTCTGAGTTCAAATTACGCTGAGGTCCACTTTGCCTTTCATCGTTTCGGGGTCGATAAATTAAGTGCCAGTGAAATACTAGAGTCGATCTAACCGACAAGTCCCCACGCCACAAATTTCAGGCCTTGTGCCTATAACAGAAAGGATTATTATCGTTATTGCTAAGGCGGGCGAGATGGCAAAATCGTTAGCACGCTGGACTAAATGCTTAGCTGTATTTCGTCCATCGCTACGTTCTGAGTTCAAATCCCACCGAAGACGACTCTGCTTTTCAGCCTTTCAAGGTCGATAAATTAAGTACAAATGAAATCACTGGGGTCGATGTAATCGACTAGTTCCCTCCCGACAAACTTCAGACCTTGTACCTATAGTAGAAAGGATTATTATTCTTGTTGTTGTTAAAGTTGTCGTTGTGAAGAAGTTGTTGTTTCTTGCTGTTGTTGTTGCTGTTGTTGTTGTTGTTGTTGTTATTTTATTACTTTCCCCGTAGCTAAGGCGGAGGTATTGTTTTCAGTCGTGTTTGTTTGTCCGTGGACAAGATATCTCAAGAACCGCATGATGGATTCGGATGAAACTGTCAGTGCTGTTTGACCTTGTAACTGGCACGAACTGTCCAGATTTTGGGATCGATCTTGTACTGTACAAGGATTCTGGATTGTTTTTCCTGTTTTTATTATTTAGCCTGATTTTTGAGAGCGGTGGGTTCAGTTTTAGTATTCTCGTTTGTGAAAGCAGTCGAGTGTATTTCAGATATTTTCATTCTAAAAATCATCTCCGGTTAATCGTTGAGAGGTCATTGGTGTTGCCTTGGCGGAGGTTTGCGCTCTCTGAGAGCTCTAGTTATTATTATCATTGATTTGATTCTGTTTCGTTCTTATTCCTGGTAGAATTCATGTGAGTAGCGGGGTAGTACCTGTACCCTTAGGTAACCACTCAAGTGCATAAGACCCTCCTGATAATCTTTCAGGTGCCTCATTATTCCAACCCCAAAGGATTTCTCTCAGCTCATGGCTATGGTGCTCCCCCACTATTTCTGCACATGGTCAGAGCCGTACATATCATTAGCCACTAACTGGTTAAGTTAAAACAAATCTAGTATTGAGCAGAATATTTGCTGTAGCTCATCAGTTATACCAAGACCAAAACATGTACATGTTCTGTAAAGATCAGAACCCACTATTATTATTATTATTGTTATTGGTTTGTTGTTGTTGTTGTTGTTGTTGTTGCTGTTGAGTGAGAGCAATGTATCCCATCAAAGTGACACTGGCGTAAAATATACGAAGCCCGGGATACCCATGATGAGTACCCGTCCAATAAGGGTACACCAGGCACATGCATCACAACCATATGTGCGCGAAGTGGTAATCTCATATCAAGATAAATAGCGCATGACTTTGCAGGTGGGGCCCAGTTAGACTTTTCTTCGGGTCGAGTAACCCATCCCGCTCAAATGGTCCTTAAATAAAGGTTGTTTAAGGATGTTGAATAAAACACCAGAGGCGAATTTTTCAAACTCCAAAGAATTCCACTTGACACATGGCTGTGATGCCCCTCCCCCTACTTCTGCTCGTGATCAAAGATGCACATATCATCAACCACCAAAGGACATGCTCAGCTGATTAAGGTCAAGCAACCGGCAAGCAAATCTGTGTTATTGAAGCAGAATATTCGCTGTAGCCCTTATTGTTATTTTGTTGTTGTTGTATATATATATATATGATGCTTGTGCATATATATAAGTTTAATGCAAATTTCACGTTGGCTCTTTGTTCTTGTCTATGAAAAAGTCGCAGGCTACAACAACACGTGATCACATAAACAGAAATTCAACAACTTGCGAAGTAAACAAAGCAATGTCACTCGGCACACTGCCTCATGAAGTTAACTGCTAGCTCTCACTGTGGGCGCACTACAGAACTAGTCCATAGCACTTCGTATGTATGTATCATAAAGGAATACAATACATCGAAAATAAATCGTTTCTATCGCGCAAAAGCAGATATTTTGTCTTCTGTACTTGCTGGTTCATCAATCAGTGACAGCAATGAATTCAGACAATGGTGAAATTGTTCAGGTATTTACTATATATTTATTTTTTTACATTTATTTATTTGTTCATTGTATTTAGTGATCCAAATAAATATAAAATTTCGGGAAAAAAATATTTGTAGTAGTTTCAAAATATGAACTATAAACCATGAGAATAATATCATTGTCATTCTCATCTATAGTGACCTGAATTATTTTAGCGAACAACACAGGCATTTGTACGCCAGCATGCGTGCACACTTACACACGTACTTTCACACTCACACACACAAACACACGTATACACACACACGTATACACACACACGTATACACACACACGTATACACACACACGTATAAACACACACACACACAGTCAGGGAATAGTACTCGAAAACATGACGACAAAAATATTCATGGATTATAGTAAACATTCACACATACATACACATACGCACATGCTCGCATGCAAACGCATTCACACATGTATATATGTATACATGCATATATATGTGTGTATATTTGTTTCTGTTTTGTGCGAGTGTATTTAATACGGAGATGCAGTTATATGTGTGTGTATGTATCTGGGAATGCATTACGTGTAGCAATGCCCTTAATATAATAAATGTATTTAAAGGGAACGATTATACATCTTTTCTTTAAATGGTATGCAAGCTGACTACTTGATAAATTCTTTAAGGCGGCGAGCTGGCAGACTCGTTAGCACGCCGGGCGAAATGCGTAGCCGTATTTCGTCTGCCGTTACGTTCTGAGTTCAAATTCCGCCGAGGTCGACTTTGCCTTTCATCCTTTCGGGGTCGATAAATTAAGTACCAGTTACGCCCTGGGGTCGATGTAATCGACATAATCCGTTTGCCCCCTCTGTGTTTAGCCCCTTGTGGGCAGTAGTGAAATATACTTGATAAATTCTTATATAGATTTTATCTTATATTTAATTTTAAATTTAACCGGAATATATTCAGTGCTGAATTATTCCGAATATACACGTGTACCGAGATGTAATTTGAAAAGCCCGCATCTTAAATAGATATATAAGTCTGAACATTTCTATGTTGGATACATTTCGTCTGGTATGTTGAATTTTGTTCATTTTTATGTGTCTTGATTAAGCTTGCACTGACGATTAGAAAGTGGATTATGTACACTAACTATGAAATCATATGATTTGCAACTGACCCTGTTGTTGAGAGATGACTTACAAGTTGCATTCCCACGCTGTCGGTACACTATATATCTTTTATGGTAGTTTTGACTTCAAGAGTCCCTCTTAGCGTGAGGAATTTACGTGTAGTAATGCCCTTGAAATAATCTATAGATTGCAACTCACGTGGTAATTTTGGAGGGAGATACGATTTCGCCTGTCTATATAAATGTAGAGGTGCTGGCAGACCATTAGATCGTTCGATGTCACCTGATCGAGCCGGTGTAGTGGGTGAGTTTTTTTCCCCTAGCATTTCTAGATTTATAGGAAATATTGACAAGGAAATGAACTTCTGGTTCTAATCCAGAAACGAATTTCGTCTATAATTAATCCAAATAGGCTGGGATTTCGTTGTTTTCTTTCATTTTGCCATATACGGGTTGCAAATTCTGTTTGTTTGTGGAGACTTTTTTACTAGTAGGAGAAATGGTGACCTATTTGGCTGCCATTTCTAATATTTTCGGTATGTGGTTTTGAGCAACATGTTGCAATTAACCCTTTATTATAATTAATATAATCTTTACAAAATATGGTTTTTTTCCATACCGATAAACAATAAAACTACTAGGTGAAATTTATTAATTGTATTAAATTAATTATATTTCACCCTTTTTGTATATAGATAGATAGATAAGCAGATAGATAGATAGATAGATAGATAGATAGATAGATAGATAGATAGAGAGAGAGAGAGAGAGAGAGAGAGAGAAAGAGATACATACATACATATATTATTTTATTTACTTACTTGTTTCAATCATTTGATTGTGGCCATGGTGGAGCACTGCCTTCAACGGATTTAGTCGATAACGCGAACCCAAGACATTTTTATACCTACTACTTTTTCTATCAGCCTCTTTTGCCGAAGTGCTAAGGTACAGGGACGGAAACACATCATTACTAGTTCCCAGTGGTGATAGGAACCCAAACGCTGAGACAAAGACCCACACATATAGATATATACTTACATGTGAATATGTATATACGAAGGACTTCTTTAAGTTTCCGTCTACCCAATCCACCCTCAAGACTTTGGTCGGCCTAAGGCTATAGTAAAAGGCACACTTACTACGCATTGGGACTGAACTCGCTACCATATGGTTGAGAAGTAAGCTTCTTATCGGACAGCTACGTCTGCGCCGATATATATGTATATATATATATATATATATATATATATATTATATATACATGCATATACCGCTTAAATAGTTCGCTAATCCTGTCCCTGTAGTCACTGAGCGCCGAAAGGACGCGTTCAGCTTCCAGTAACCCGGCCCCTGTCTACGCGTCCTGTCTAAATCGACTGTGCAGTTTACAAATTTTGGTCTGTGTAGCCGACCAATTTGAATTGTGGACACCTTATACTATCCTTATCCCCTAACCTAACAAAAACTCTATGTAGTTACCATCTGGATGACCTTTTGCGATTGCTTCATGTCCACACTGGATGTTTAAGAGCAGATTTCCGAGGTTTTTACAACCCTTGCTTCTATGAACTAAACCCACACAGTCCTCCCGCATCTAAATTTAGGGATCTGAGTTCGTTGAGCCGGTGACCCTCTTTCCAAGTCGAACCCAGGCCCCGATCATTTACGCAGTCAACTCTAAGTGTAGCCATTTAACTTAGAGGAACGAAAATGGAATTACGTACCTTGATCTTCAGGGATAACTCTTGACATATACACAAATAGAAAGACAGGCAGACAAACAAGCATATAGACATATAGATATATAGATATATAGGCAGACAGACAGACAGACAGATAGATAGATAGATAGATAGATAGATAGATAGATAGATAGATAGATAGAGAGATAGATAGATACATACATACATACATACATACATACACACAAACATAACACCCAAACAGATAGACAGACGGACTGCCAGATAGGTAGATAGATATGTTTCTTTATTAGCCACACAGGGCTGCACACAGATAGAACAAATTACAAGGTAGAGCTTTTCTTTTGAGGGTTAAAAAAAATAATAATAAAAAGGAGAGGGGGGAGTTTCGATCAAAAGGGATCGTAAAAGGAGAGAAAGAGGACAAAAAAAGGGGGGGGTTAAAAAAAGAGAGGAAAAAATTGATCAATAGGGATCGTTATCACAGGAATGTCAATATGAAGTGTAAAGGGTAGGACAGGTGAGGTTTACCCGTGGAAAGAAAAGCCTACGGAAAAGATCACGGTAACCTCGGTCAATGAAGTCACATGTTATATTTCTTTTTTTTTTTTTTGCAAATTAGCAACTCTCTGTATTAGTTTTTATGGTTCATAGAATCATAGTCAAGGTGGCTTCGTCATTCATACGTGCCATCCTTGCTACATTCACCCATCTTTTTTTAAAACATTCACTAGACAAAACTTGCCTCTCTACTCTCACTTTCCTCTTCAAGTGATACTTGAAGAAGTTGATGAGAGATTGACCAGAGAGGAAAGTGTTTGTCTCTAATCCTTTCAGGCGCGTCCACCAGATACATTCTTTCGCCATAGCCACAAGTATGATAAAAATAGCTCTTCCTTCCCGTTTGAAGGAAGGAGGCGTGACGATATTAACGGTAGACTCGGCTGATAAACCGACACGTCCCACACGTGACAGCAGTCGTTCGACATAAGCCCACAGGTCGGAAATTGCTGGACACTGCACGAGTGCGTGCAGAACGGTTTCGTCGCTCTGCCCGCATCTCGGGCAGGTCGGCCCCGTGTTTCTCGAGCCATGCCTATAGAGCTTATCCCGAACGGGTAGCTCTTCTCGGTAGCACCGCCAGGCCAGGGATCTCTGGAAGTTGTCCATAGGTCCCGCGCCGAAAGTCGTTTGAAACAGGCGGGTCAGGAATTCCTCTTCGACGCCCAGGTTTGCCCCGAGCTCGTCGTCGTACCTCCCCTCCACTAATCCCCTATAGAATGCTTTGGTTGTGTTGAAGTCACTCAAGGTCGACCCGGGACGGCAGAGTTGCTTGAGAGCAACGCGACACTCGCGGTGCCATTCGCCCTTCCTCTGCCTCTTTTTGAACCACGACTGTAGTTCGGTCATGGAGACGAGTTGCGGGAATGCGTGCCTCACAAACGGCGACCACACCTGTTCACCGTCGTCTACATAGAGCCGGAGATGTCGCAGTCTCAGCGCATGTCTGCGCATCATCAACCACGGCATGCCCAGCCCTCTTTTTAACGGGTGTTGACAGCAAATAGATCGCCTGACCATCGGGACGCATCCTTTCCACAAGAAGCGGAAGAGGATGCGTTCTAGTTTGGTGATGGTAGGGTCGGGACAAGGTACGACGGTCAGGCGGTAGTAGATGATGGACGCGATGTACGCGTTCACCACCTCCACCCGACCTTTTAGGGACAGTTTCCTCTCGGCCCATTGCTGGGCGAGAGTGACCACCCTACTCGTTATCGCGTTCCAGTTCTTCTCCATTTGGAGGTCCGGACCGAACCAGACCCCGAGCAACTCAACCGGGCCGTCTGTCCAGCGTCCCACGACGTAGGTACTGGTGGACGGCATGGGCTTGCTTCTCCAGGTGCCGAGCCGCAGGCCCACTGACTTTTCCCGGTTGATTTTTGCTCCTGTCACCGCTTCGTAGTCTTTCAGTGTCTCGCCGACCCGCTCGATGTGCTCGTGGCTTGAGACTATGACGGTGACGTCGTCCGCGTATGCAGACACGCTCGTCCCGCATCCCAATTCTCGCGGGATGCCCCTTAGAGTCGCCAGCTTCCGCAGTAGTGGCTCAAGAGTCAATACGTATAGAAGCGCCGAGAGGGGGCATCCCTGACGGACCGAACGTGCAATGTCGAAGGGTCTCGATAGATGTCCATTTACGCGAATTACCGAACGGATGCCTCTGTACAAGGCAGCTATCCAGCCGCGGAAGACGGGACCGAAACCAGCCGCTCTCAGGACTGCCTCCAAGTATCGATGGTCTACCCATTAAAGGCTTTCGATTGATCCAAGTTGATCAGGGCCCCACCCATGCCAGGTTCGTTAACTACCCTGTCTATGATGTAGCGCATCAGATGGAGGTTGTCATGGATGCTCCGGCCGGCACGGCGCACGTTTGTGCGTTGTCGACCAGTTTCTCGATGACAAGCGCCAACATCTTGGCTAACACCTTTGTCAAAATTTTCAGGTCTGCATTGAGCAGCGTGAGTGGTCTAAAGTTATCTATAATGTTTCCCTTGTTTGGATCTTTCTTCAGCAGAGTTACAGCTCCTCGACTCACAAAACCGGGTATGCTCCCGTTTTGCTGCCAGTTGCAGTATACCGCTGCCAAGACGTCTCCAAACAAGTCTGGCATACAGTTGTAAAACTCGTAGGGTAGACCATCCAAACCCGGTGATTTGTCCCTCGAGCATTCTGCTATCGCTTCCTGCACTTCCGCCGCTGTGATGGCACCTTCGCAGCACCCTGCCTTTCTTGTCGAGAGTCGTGGCAGGCTATGTAGGTAGGCACTGAAGTCCACCCTCCGTTCTTGCCCTCCATTCGTCTCGAACAGTCGGGCAAAATGCTGCTGAGAGGCCTCACACATTTTACTTGACTCGAGCAATTCGCGCCAGTGACCGAATGGTGGTTTTGTTGCCCTGTTGCGCCTCTGCTTGGCGTTGAAGTGTTGGTCGAGGGCCAACCTCGCCGCCAAAACGTCGGATGCGATGCCGCTTTTAATTGCCTCTTCTAGCTTCTTAACTAGCTCACCCTCTACTCTATTTCTATCTATGGCTAGTGCTTTGCTGTACCTAATCGCTTCTGCTTTTACTGCTCTCTTGAGGGCAAACCACCATTTGTTGTTGATGATGGCTCCCGTCAAAGCCCTCTTTACTAGTGTGCTAATCCGGTCTCTGAAAACTTGTCTGGACGGGAATGATGCGTTCAGTTTCCAGTACCCAGGACCGTCTATGTGCCTTATCTAAGTCTAGCGTACACGTCACCAATTTGTGATCCGTGTAGCTGACTGTGTGGAATTGTGGACATCCTAAGTTATCCTTGTCTACTGTCCTACACAGTATCCTATCTAGATACGATCTCGACGACCCACTGCGGTTGCTCCATGTCAACGTTGGTGTATTTGGGTGGTCGAGTCGGTACCTGTCAGACAGTTGGAATCGTCTGAGCAGGTCTCTGAGGCATTTGCATCCCCTTCTGTTTCTGTCTCTACCCACGTAGTCTACATGCGTGTCCAAGGTAGCATTCCAATCCCCCACTAAGAGTAAAGGGCGAGACGTTCCCAAGAATACTTCTAGACGTCGAAAGAAATCCGCCCGACCTGTTAAGGGCGGTGCGTAGACTGATACGAGTCGAAAAGCGCACCCATTGCTGCCGTCAACATCCAGAAAGATCAGTCTACCCTCCGGGTCTACGAATATCGTCTTGACTTCGAGATCCAGGCTCTTGTGAAAAAGTACCGCGGTGCCACTACCGCCATAGATAGATAAATATATAGATAGATAGATAGATAGATAGATAGATAGATAGATAGATAGATAAATAGATATATAGATAGATAGATAGATAAATAGATAGATAGATAGATAGATAGATAGATAGATAGATAGATCGATAGATAGATATGTTTTCTTTTTAGCCACACAGGGCTGCACACAGATAGAAAAAATTACAAGGTAGAGCTTTTCTTTTGAAGGTATTAAAAAAAGGACAAGGGGGAGGTTCGATCAAAAGGGATCGTTAAAGGAGAGAAAGAGGACAAAAATAAGGGGGGGTTAAAAAAAAAAAAAAAGGGGGGGGGGAGGAAAAAAAAAATGATCAATAGGGATCGTATCACAGAAATGTCAATATGAAGTGTAAAGGGGAGGACAGGTGAGGTTTACCCGTGGAAAGAAAAGCCTGCGGAAAAGACCACGGTAACCTCGGTCAATGAAGTCACATTTTATATTTCTTTTTTTTTTTTTTTTTTTTTGCAAATAAGCAACTCTTGTTTTCGATTTCTGGGTTCATAGGACTATGCTCAAGGTGGCTTCGTCTTCATACGTGCCATTCTTGCTACATTCACCCATCTTTTTAAAACATTCGCTCTAGAAAAACTTGCCTCTCTACTCTCACTTTCCTTTTCAAGTGGTACTTGAGAAGTTGATGAGAGATTGACCAGAGAGGAAAGTGTTTGTCTCCAATCCTTTCAGACGCGTCCACCAGATACATTCTTTCGCCATAGCCACAAGGATGATGAAAATAGCTCTTCCTTCCCGTTTGAAGGAAGGAGGCGTGACAATATTGACGATAGACTCAGCTGATAAACCGACTCGTCCCACACGTGACAGCAGTTGTTCGACATAAGCCCACAGGTCGGAAATGTTGGACACTGAACGAGTGCGTGCAGAACGGTTTCGTCGCTCTGACCGCATCTCGGGCAGGTCGGCCCCCCCGTGTTTCTCGAGCCGTGTCTGTAGAGCTTATCCCGAACGGGTAGCGCTTCTCGGTAGCACTGCCAGGCCAGGGATCTCTGGAAGTTGTCCATGGGCCCTGGCCCGAAAGTCGTCCCGAACAGGCGGGTCAGGTACTCCTCGTCGACGTCCAGGTTCGCCCGAGCTCGTCGTCGTACCTCCCTCCACTAAACCCCTATAGAATGCTTTGGTTGTGTTGAAGTCACTTAAGGTCGACCAGGACGGCAGAGTTGCTTGAGAGCAACGCGACACTCGCGGTGCCATTCGCCCTTCTTCGGCCTCTTTTTGATCCACGACTGCAGTTCGGTCATGGAGACGAGCTGCGGGAAAGCGTGCCTCACAAACGGCGACCACACCTGTTCACCGTCGTCTACATAGAGCCAGAGATGTCGCAGTCTCAGCGCGTGTCTGCGCATCATCAACCACGGCATGCCCAGCCCTCAGATAGACAGATAGATAGATAGATTGACAGATAGATATATAGAGAGATAATCAAAATGATAGATAGTTTGTTATTAGCATATAAACAAAATAGCCGCATGACAAGGAAATGAATCGGAAGTTACAAAAGGTAATATTAATATTATCTAATACTGTGTTACCACATCAAACATATTTAAGTTTGTTGACCCGCTTCTTCCGTTATTGATTTTTATGTGAAACACTCAATTAGAAATTAAAGCAAAGTATGCTCTTTTCATCATCTATCTTTATCTGTATCGCTCACATCATCAAACTCCGCCTCACAATTATTCTCTCACTGTTTGGTATGTCAAAATTTTGTCTGCGTTTGTTATTTTTCAAACAGCTTTTAATTTTAGTTGAACATATATATGTATATATTGGCGCAGGAGTGGCTGTGTGGTAAGTAGCTCGTTTACCAACCACATGGTTCAGGGTTCAGTCCCACTGCGTGGCACCTTGGGCAAATGTCTTCTACTATAGCCTCGGACCGACCAAAGCCTTGTGAGTGGATTTGGTAGATTGAAACTGAAAGAAGCCCGTAGTATATATGCATATATATATATATATATATATATATATATATATATATATATATATATGTATGTGTGTGTGTTTGTGTGTCTGTGTTTCTCCCCCTAGCATTCCTTGACAACCAATGCTGGTGTGTTTATGTCCCCGTCACGTAGCGGTTCGGCAAAACAGACCGATAGAATAAGTACTGGGCTTACAAAGAATAAGTGCCGTGGTCGAGTTGCTCGATAAAAGGCGGTGCTCCAGCATGGCCGCAGTCAAATGACTGAAACAAGTAAAAGAGTATATATATAGTTAACTAAAGATAGATAGAAGGAAAAGTACGGATGAGGAGTGCGCTGAAAAGTTCGAATGAAAATGAAAGAGCATCAGTTAATTATGATTTCACTCAACATGATCCCCTTTCAGATTCACACACGCACTTATTGCATCTTCAGTGTTCCTAAGCTCTGTAAAAGAACTTGGAAGTTTGGGCCTCCAATCAAGCCTTTTGCGATAACTTTAAAGACAGGATCTTTTCAGCAGCCTCTCATTTATGCATACTTACAAACAAACACACATCTATATATACATACATATATACTCATACATACACTGATATATATATATATATATATATATATATATACGAGGGGCGTTCAATAAGTAATGCCCCTGACCCACTTGTAGTTATTTGATCTAGCTGAGATTTTGCAAGTGCAATTATTTATATCTCTATAGATTACGTGGCAAATTACAGCTCTCAACTAATTGTGGTTTCTGATTTACAGGTGTTTGAACTGAGTCAAGTGTGAAATGGAGCCTGTTGAGCGTCGAGCAGTGATCCGGTTTTTGTATTTGAAAGGACGCACACCACGGGAGACTTTTGATGAAATGAAAGTAACTTATGGTGATGATGCCCCATCATATGACCTTGTAAAACGCTAGCATCGTGAATTCAAACATGGTCGGAACTCTGTGGAAACAGCTCCCAGATCTGGTCGCCCCACTTCTGCCATTGATGAGGCATCTGTCCATCAAGTTGAGGCTGCCATTTTGGAAGATCGACGCATAACTATTCGCCAAATAGCCCATAAGGTCAAGATTAATACTGGGTCTGTGGAAACTATCATTCATGACCATTTGCATATGCAAAAGGCGTCTTCCAGATGGATTCCCAGGTTGCTCACATCTTTCCAGAAGCAAGAACGCGTCGATTGCTCGAGGATGAATTTGGAGATGTGCCAAGAAGATGAGTCAAAATTTTTCAAAAGACTGATTACACAGGATAAAACCTGGGTCCATCATTATGATCCAGAGACCAAAGCCCAGTCAATGCAGTGGACACACCGTGACTCACCTCCACTAAAGAAGGCAAGGGTGCAGCCCTCTGTTGGCAAGGTCATGCTCACAGTCTTCTGGGACCAGGACGGAGTAGTGATGACAGATTTCCTGGCAAAGGGTGCCACAATTACAGGAACCTATTATGCTTCACTTCTGAGGAAATTAAGAGAAGCTATCAAAATGAAGAGGCGGGGCAAGATCAGCAAAGGCATCCTCCTCTTGCAGGACAACGCTCCGGTTCACAACTCGTGTGTCGCCAGATCAGAAGCACAGGTGTGCGGCTTTGAACTCCTCCCCCATCTCCTGACCTTGCACCCTATGATTTTCACCGCTTCCCAGCCATGAAGTTGTTTTTTAAAGGAAAGCGTTTCCCAGATGATGCAGCCTTGATTTCTGAAGTCACGTCGTGGTTGGAGGCCAAGCTGGGGTCTTCTACAAAAACGGTCTCCAGAGCTGCATCAAACGATGAGAGAAATGCGTAACTCTGGCTGATTCCTATGTAGAAAAAGACTAATAACCGTGCCAAGTTTCGTTGCTCTACTGCTATGGGAAGTGGATCAGGGGCATTACTTATTGAACGCCCCTCGTATATATATATATATATATATATAATATATATATATATATATATATATATATATATATATATATATATATATATATTAATAAGGGTAGAAAGGGTAGAAAGTGATATTAATCAATTAAAATCAGTGGCCTAGCATATTAAAAAAATCCGATTAACATATTTTACATACAAAATTTAAAGGACTGGCCACTAAAAATGGACGGTCAACATGCTAGATATAGACGTCAAAATAGCGATTTTGACGTCTATATCTAGCATGTTGACCATCCACTTTTAGTGGTCAGTCCTTTAAAATTTATATATATATATATATATATATATATATATATATTATAATATATATATTATATATACTAGCAGTATACCCCGGCGTTGCTCGGGTTTATTTTCTTTTCGACCCTTTAGAATTGCAATTTCTGAAAAGTAAAAATTTTACATCATGTAGCTTGTTATTCTCTTTAAGTGAACATTTTCTGGTTGAAATACACCGAAAAATGGCAGTCAAAAAATCGTAAAAAATAGGGATTTTCAGAGTAAAAAGACACCTTTGAGATAGTGTTCCTTGAAGTCTAAAAAACCTGCCACAAACACACAGACAACTTCAACTTTATATATAAAGCTATACAAATATACATATACATGCATATACACGCACATACATGTATAGACTTGCATGTATACACAGACACTCACGCACACATATATATGTATGCTTAATTGTCTATATATGTTTTATATGTATGTGTTTAAAGTATGTTTTAGAGGGTGTTTCGTGTCCGCAAAAATCTGTCTTTCAATGATATTATTGATTAAGACTTTGATCGATTAAATGACATCATACCGCTATTACTGTTTATTCTATCTATCAAAACTGACTGAAATGCGTCAGGAATCAGAACGAGTCAACTAAATGTTGTGGCCAGATCAATAGATAGGCTTAGAGATAAATAAACGGTCAGCTAGTTAGATACGGTATGTTTAATAAATTAACATAAATGTATATATATATATATATATTATATATATATATATATACACATATATATGCATATATATGTATGTTTGGACGTTCGTATAAGTAAGTATAACGTTTGTTCTGCATATATATGTATTTGTATTTATGTGCCTATCTGATATATTCAACTGATGAGGCAAAGCTTATTTAAAGCAAAGCTAGAAATCCAGGATCTTGAATTATTCAGTAATATTTTTTGCTAGTCTATTTTGCCCCTCTGTCTTATCTCATGGTGCGATATGAACATTTAACGTGGTTTATAGAGTCAGGGATTTGACTGCTATTTCGGCATGGTGGTGTCTCTCAGACACCCTTATTTTTAGTTGTAAAAAATTATTACCTTTATATGGTATTTTTCCCATGCTGGCCACTTGATAATATCGATATTTAAATATCGATATTATCCTTATTTATGAATTTATATATATATATATATATATATATATATATATATATAATAATAATAATAAATATTAGGGAATAAATCCAAATTTACAAGGAAAAATCAGATTTAAGATTGAATCCAATTTTATAGTAAAATATTATATTATATCAAATTAGAGACAAAACCACTATTATGCAAATCAAACAAAGAAAGACTTAAGCCAATACATATAAATTATTTTATGTATTGGCTTAAGTCTTTCTTGTTTGATTGCATAATAGTGGTTTTGTCTCTAATTTGATATAATATATATATATATATATATATGCGTGTGCAGAAATTGAGCTCTATGTTCCGCTTTCTTAGAAATTTTAAGGCAATTGGAAGACTTCTGTAAATCAAGCTGAAAGTGTCTAAGCCAATCTACCGTATTTGGCAAATGGCCAGAAGTTAATTAGCTAAACCAATTTTTAAACTGACGATGTGAAGGGATTCGGTAGAAGAAAATTGGCAAAAAGGAAGTAAAATTTGAATGCATAGTCATACAGATGAAATGTCATATGTGCTTCTGTACAAAGGAGCAGGTAAAGATCTATAGCTGTAGTTAATATTATTACAAGGCGCAACGGATGACTCACTAGTGTACATATTAAACTACTACATCAATAATCGAGCACACACACGTACGTACATGCACACATTCATACACACAGACACACACACACAAAGACACGCATACACATTATGTGACTGTGTAAAGGATAAAGGAGTAGAGACTGTCTATTTCTTTCAGTCGATCAACTATGGATCGATTGATTAATACGCTTGAACTATGTAATTAGACCTCTCCAGTATTTATTGGAAAGCCTTTAAACACAAGCCTTAAATTGATGTACAAAAATCGTTATCTGCGTGTATTTTCTATATTACGTTGTAGCAACATACCTACTTCACTTGGTAACCATACTAAGGATATACTAGTTTGACTGGTGACAGCTTGTTCAGTTCAGATTACCTGGACTCATACATTTACTAGAGGTAATATTTCTTAGCCTATTATAAATAAGGAGAGCATATGAAAGCTCTTGCCTGTATTATTAAACCCTTCATATGTATATATGGGTATATATATATATATATATATATATATATATGCTTACATATATATACATACACATATACATACATATGCATACGCACACACACACACGCATTTATATATACACGGGGGCTGGACAAAATAATGGAAACACCTAGCATTATAGCATCATAATTTTGAAATATCTATAAAACCGTCAAAACGCTGTTTATTTGTACGTTTTTTCATTTATTATTAATGTTGCGCAATATATTATTTCAAAAATTGCTGTTTCTTTTTAGATATCACCAGAAGAAGGTAATTAAAATTCATTAAAATGGAAGATTTGTCGGACTTACGAAGAGGTAAGATCTCAATATTATTGACCATTTATGGTGCATTTTAGAAAAAAGGTAAGAATTTATTATCCTCCACTATCATCGCTACAAGAACTGGAGACTGTTTTAAGCTGAAGAATGGACAAAAATTCCTTTGGAAACAATTAAAGCTTTGTACGAGTCCATACCTCATACAATTGAAACTATAATTACTGCCAAAGGCGGTCCTACCCCTTATTAAAATTAATTTGTTTGAAATTTCAAGGTGTTTCCATTACTTTGTCCAACACCTGTACTTATATATAAAGAATTTACACTTGATTACGTAAACTAATAGGTATGAAATATAACTGTTCAGTTTGGTTTGCCACTGGTTTTAAGTGCAACTCAGAAAAGGTAGTATTGAAGTTACCTCTCAAAGATGGCAAATAGAGGTTCATCCTTGAGCGGGTACGTATATATTAAAAACAGAGAATGAACAAACCAGACATATGCTATCGCTTTAGAGCATTTAATTCATAATTTAAACAGAGCATGAAGTATTTATAACAAATAGGTAAAGTCTCTTAGAGCTGTTTCTAGAATAGCTAAGTACATAGATCTTTTATCATTGAGTATAGATTCGCATGCTGGCTAGGAGAGGGAGTAATAAGGAATATACTTAATCCAGGCTATATTATTAGTTACCAGATGATTGAAGGATTAAGAAGTGTCCAATGTAAATGACGATATTGATTAGTAGATTCACGATCTAAATATTGAGGAGATCCATAGGAAAAGATAGTGCTGAAATGTCACAGAATATCGATGGAAAGAGATGATCGAAGTCGCTATTTCCATCGTTGAAAATAATATGAGGTAGATATGAGTAGATATGTGTATACATATTAGCATATAGTATATGATAATATGTATGAGAGATAGAGTAGTAAATGCATGAAGTTAAATAGAGACTACATATATGAGTATGTGCGTGTGTGCATGTGTGCGTGTGTGTGTGTTGCGTGTGTTAATGTGTATGTATGTACAGTCTGTGTTCAGATATTATGTGCTCGTTTGGTTGGGGGAATGTGCATGAGGGTGTGTGGTGTGTGTACCAAGTTAAACCATGTGTGTGTCTGCTCACATCGTGTAGTGTGGTGAGCACACACGCGTTCATATATATATATATATATATATATATATAGAATATATATATATATATATATATATATACATATACGCACATATGCACACACATTGCATTTTGTAATAATGAAATCAAAATAGCCAAATGTTCGGTATATAACACGAATGACATTAAAACATTTTTTGAACCAGAAGAGTTCTTTTTTTCTTTTCTTTTCGTTGCATTCAGAGCACTCAGGTAGTGATAATTCGGGAAACATTTGTACTGCCAGAAAACATACCATACACTATTCTATATTTATATATATCAGACTACGGAGATACTTTCACAACTGGGTTAGTCTTATAACGTATGCAAGATCCTACAATAGCTCTCACAAATGGCATTCGGAAATTAATAGGAAACGGCAGTAAACAAGAAATAGAAATTTTAAAAAGAGAATCCAGAAATACGAAACGCTATAATATAATAAACATATACATATATATATATATGTGCGTATGTGATATTATATATATATATATATATATATATAATATATATATATATATACATATATACACGCACATACGCACATATATATATATATGTATATGTTTATTGTATTATTGCGTTATATATATATATATATATATATATATATATGTATACACACATATATGAATAATATATGAATGCATATGTTCATTATATGTATATATATATATATATATATATACATATATATATATATACACACATATATATATATATATATATATATATATATTATATATATATATATATATATATATATAATATATATAATACACTAAGACCGAAAAGAGAGGGAGGGGGAGATAGACAGATAGATAGACAGATAGATAAATAGATAAATAGACAGACAGACAGACAAACTGACTGACTGATTGATTATTTGCTATATTATCACCACTGACCTCATTGACCTTACCCTGTTTACTTCCTCCAGTTACAACCCTATAACAATCTCAACATTATTAGGAGAAGTCTTAATGCAGGACACCTTGTTTTCTTTTTCCAAGTTTTATCGATGAAATACCGGTAATATAACGGCTTGTGTATCAAACAACTTTTACACCTTAAACCACCCAGACCAGCATGAATATATACCTCAACAGCTTTTCCAGACACCACCTTCTGCTACTCACTCGTAGTTATTCACATCAGCTTGAGAAACATATACCCAGCATGCGTCAGACCGTGGAATAATTATTATTTCAAACAAATTCGTTCATCAATGAAAATTTCAAATCAAAATTTCCATAGAAAAAAAAAGTACTATTTACTAAAAACAGAAACATGTGTTCTAGATTTCATCAAATCCACAGTCGCTAGCAGAAGTCTTGCACGACAATAATTGAAAGCTCGGAAAAGCACAATATACGATAATCATGAAATATAACTCAACCTCATCTAATTACAAACCAGGAAAAGTCGACCTCAGATCGTAATGACGTGCGAAAAGCCGCTAAAGATTTTGCCCGCCGTGCTAACGATTCTGCCAGCTTGCCGCTTTAATAATAGTGATGATGATGATGAGGATGATGCACTATCAGGCAGCTTTCATGACTTCTGATCTTAAATGACAG
>NC_043001.1:123986275-123993775 GCF_006345805.1 Octopus sinensis | reverse complement strand
GATTTGAGAGAGCATTGGTTAGTATTCTGTGAACTCTAGGGTATTTGTTTTTTTTTATCTTCATTTTCACTAAGGCCATTTGTATATTATATGTAGAGAACTTATATAAATTTCAAACTATTTGCAACTTAGGTGTGACAAAAATAATACTCTGAATCTCTATCACAACGGCAACAATAAATGGCAGGATGCAGTAGCAGAAACATTAAATTCTCGAAACAAATGTTTTGCAGTGATTTAAAGTGTTTTCAACTTAAGAAAAAATGGGTTTGTATACCTAATTATGGAATTTTCAGACTTAATTCGAATTTAGCCTTGTTGTATTTTGTCATTACCTTTTTGGAGAGGTGGCCAATAAAATAAATACTTTAGTGGTTCTCGCTCAATGAAATCGCGTAATACATGAGAATGAACTGTCGTTTATAAGTAACAAATTAGTATTTACAGAATATAAATACCTTCCCATTATACTCTCAGAAAAACCTTCTGCTGACTCCACATTGTCTTACCCAGTTATTATGAATCAATTGCAAGTATTACGCTTCACTAAAGCAATAATATCTCGTGTAATAAACAAATCAACACTGTTTCACGTCAAAACCATTGGTTTTGTAACATAGTATGTGGTGTAATTTCATATATATATATATATATATATATATATATATATATATAGTTTTAGTCTAGTTAATTTCAATAATAATAATAATAATAATAATAATAATAATAATAATAATAATAATAACGTGTCTCTAAAAGAAATGGAGAAACTTTCAAAATACAAAGACCTGGAAATAGAGGTAACCAGAATGTGGAATCTAAAAACAGAAACGATTCCTATCATAGTAGGTGCATCAGGCATGATAAAAAATATTCAGACAAATACATAACAAAAACACCAGGACTTACAAACACATATAACATACAGAAAATTGCACTACTAGGCACTGCACACATCCTACGCAGAACACTTTCCATACAATAACCATCAGAGCATCACAACAAATCACAGCACATACCCAAGGCACACAGAGCTGCGCTCGGTAGTGAAGTGAAAGCACGCTATAAAAATACATCTACTGAATAATAATAATAATAATAATAATAATAATAATAATAATAATAATAATAATAATAATAATACAAGCTAACGTTTATATAAGCACATTAAAGATCAAAAGTTCACTTGCCAACGTAAATCTACTTTTAATGAGAACTCATTGCATCGAACTCATTAAGAAATCGCTAGTATAAGAAACAAACAGAATCTATGGGATGCCAGCTGTGTTCGTATGGCACGGACGGAATTTTCTCTACTCCTCTGATCTTCATCGAGATGCATGCTTTGTTGGATAGTTGCCTTCATCCACGATGCTGTTTATATTATTTCTTGCGGGAAAAGGCAATGCCATTCACATATACAGGTCTCTGAGACTGGTGGTAAGTGAGAAAGAATGTATCCTCAAACCCCAAACCGAGCACGATTGCTTATATTTAAAAATGATTCCTCTAAAGACATCCAACGACGAGGTGGTTGTGTTAAACCAGGCAACGGATTAAGCGTACTGTCCAAGGAAATCACGGTGAGGTTTTAAATCAGGAAAAAGGAAGATAGATAATACACAGACAGTTCTTGAAGGTCATCTAATTTATTCCATCCGGAATGATGGAAGACATATTTTGTCCATAAGTACATTTGAACTGAGCGGACAAAGAGTTACCATGAATAAACCCACCCGATGCTCCCACGATTCAGCTTGTTGACCGTTTCTAGAGTGGTAATTTTATTTATCTCTCACTCAAGGATAAAAGTCAATGTTGACGTCAGAGGGACGGCCTTATTTTTGCCCATAACAGGACTGAATAAGCTCAGTAAGCTAAGGAAGAAACTTATTGCTTGAGTCTAGATTTATTGATTACGGTTGGGACGAACCATAGTAGTTTCAACTTCTTAGATATCAGTGTAGACTTGCAATCCGATAATTTTAGACCTTAATGTAAACCTAAGAAAAAACTATTCTACATTAATATGGTTCTAATTACACGGCTTGTACACTTAGGAAATTAGTAACATAGGCAAGCGATTCTCTTGCTTGTCATCGGATGAGGCTGCTTTTAATATTGCCTCTTTGTTATAGAATGACGCACTGAGGAATAAGCGGACTTGCCGAACAGATTTGATACGTTAAAAGTGAAAATAACCCAGGAAGATCTCGCAAAGCTAGAACTAGGACTAATGGAGCGGATTTGTTTTTTTATTTCTTCAGCTATATTTCTGCAGGAATATAAGTAACTTAAGTATTCTTAATTGAAGAACCCTGAAATTCTTCTTGGACCAAAAACATCGCCCCGTTCGTTAATAATACAATAGAAGCCTTGCCAAACCTGACGGATCTGATAATGAAGCTAAATGTAATTTCAAATACCAATTCACTACTTTCTTAAGTGTAATTGACTGATCAAAGGAGTTGTTTATACGGCTAAGGTTCAAATCAATAATAAAGTCTTGTTGAAAAAAAAAAAAAACTTAAAACAGAACCACAGAAAACTTCATCAAAACAAGATTTTACCAACAGAAAATTTTCTTTAAATATCCTTAAACAGATCACTAACATGTTAATTAAATTATGTATGGAAATTAAAATAAACTGGTTCTGGTCTTTTTAAAATCCAGCGGTCTATCGTTGAAAATGCAAATCCATTCAAGCATGGATCCTACCTATTTCTTTACTACTCACAAGGGGCTAAACGCAGAGTGGACAAAGACAGACAAACGGATTAAGTCGATTACATCGACCCCAGTGCGTAACTGGTACTTAATTTATCGACCCCGAAAGGATGAAAGGCAAAGTTGACCTCGGCGGAATTTGAACTCAGAACGTAACAGCCGACGAAATACCTCTAAGCATTTTACCTGGAGTGCTAACGATTCTGCCAAATCGCCTTTCAAGCATGGATCCTACCGTTATAATATGAAATACCCGTTGTGCTTCAATGAAAAATTATTTACCAGGAAATCTGAACATTTGAACCGTTGTTGGCATTCTTCAAAGTTTTTTATTTCCGAAAATTTACCAGCGAATAATTTGTCTCGGCATTAACATTAGCGTTGCCACTTTTCGCCATTATATTTGCCTCACTGTTTTTAGTATAACTTCAAATTTGTTAGTTATTTTTCCATATTTTGTAATCCTGAACTGTTTCATTCCAAGTATCGTATTTCATCTATATAATTTTTATAAGGGCTGTTTCATTTTATCCTTTCATCTTTTAAATATGGAATTTTATCGCCAGGATATATATTACATACATGTGTAGCATATATTATTTTTTCTTAGATATTATTACTCTCTTTCTAATGTTATCACTCTTACATTGAATTGATTGGATTGAATGGAGTTCTATATATATCCTCACGCACACAGACATGGACACACACTTACACATATAGGTATGTATATATATATATGTATATATATATATATATATATATATATATATATATATATATATATATATATATATATCCTGAACTCTTTCCCAACAAGAATCAAATTTATCTATATAATGTTTACCAGCGTTGTTTCATTTTATACTTTCATCTTTCTAATACGGATAGGTTACTCTTTTGTAGACCCTCCCTATAAAGGAACACTGAACTATATATATATATATATATATATATATAGTGAGTGGATTTGGTAGACGGAAACTGAAAGAAGCATGTCCTGTATATGTGTGTGTGTGAGTGCGTGTGTGTGTGTGTATGTGTATGTATATGTCTGTGTGTATGTTTGTCTCCCTCACCAGCACGATCGCTTGACAACTGATGTTGGTGTGTTTACGTAACCGTAACTAAGCGGTTCGGCAAAAGAGATCGATAGAATACGTACTGGGCTTCCAAAGAATAAAACCTGGTGGTGATTTATTCGACTAAAGGTCGTGCTACAGTATGACCGCAGTCAAAATGACTAAAATACATAAAAGAACACACACACACATATACATGCATATATATATATATATATAATCAAAATAAGCAACAAGAATGACTTCGGTAATTTGGTACAATCGTTTCGTGCTACATCATTTTATTAAATGTTGTAAGTATTACAACAGATTTAAGATGCTGAGTACTCATCAGCCAATTATAGAGGTTTTCCATTAATACAAAAGTTTTCAAATCAAGTGGCAACATTATAGAGAAGGTAGATATACAGAGAAAGATGTAGATTTAAATTTTAAGAACATATGAATATATATATATATATATATATAGATAGATAGATAGATATAAATATATATATATATATATATATATAATATATATATATATATATATACATATATATATGAATTGTTATTAATCCAATCAAGTGCAGGAATAGAAGAAATGGGTTGAAAATGCCCACAAAATAAATTAGAATTAATTGGAATTTGAAACTATGGAATACATTTGACCGATTTCGCAATAGAATTTCAAAAGTACATAATGTAAGGTGTTGTGTCATGTATTGTGTCTATTGTGGTCGTTGTTGTTAGAATAGTTTATTTATAAAGCAGGAATTTAGCTGAGGACGCTATCCGTTCGCGTATTATGCTCACGTAGCAACTGCGCAAGAAAGTCACACTAATGAAAATGCTGGTTTAATAGATTTTTCAGCATTCTTAAAATTAATCGAAAGTGAGTCAGTTTGCTTCAACAAAAATATTGTAGTGTAATGGATAAGAAGGAAATTGAATATTTTAGATTGGACTTATTTTTAAATAGGGCATATGTAAGGAGGAGGTTTGGTGGGGGCGCTCGTTTCAAACACTCATTTAATTTTTCACAACCTGGAGGTGACCAGTTCCGTTTTGCTTCTTCACTCCAATTAAGTTAATATTTGCCAGGAATCAAATCTTGAAAATATTTTCGTATTATTTACAGGAATCCAGGCATAAAGGTTGGGTGAGTTTGCCTGATTAGATATGTTTCCACCTGAGTCGATAGCAATATTAAATAACAATTGGCAATGAAGTATGATTTACTTGGTTATGTGAAGTGACATTCAATATAAACTCAACGAGACAAATCTTAACGCCCTTTCATTTCAATACCCCGTGTCTGTTGGGTTCCCTACAAAATTTCCAAGCGGATATTCTACACTAATTAAGCTATAGCATAAGTGGGATAACGAGGTATGAAGTAAATAAAAACAGATGACAGCTTGTACATAGATTTTGTTTTTCTTAAGAACAAGCCCAAGTACACATTCTACAACAATTAATGTGTGGGATAAGAAAGATAACGAGATGCGAAGTAAAGTACTTTTATAACAACAGCAAGAATAGACATAATCGGTGATACAACACTTTACACTGTACACTTTTGAAAATCTATTGTGAAACAGGTCAAGTGTATTCTTATAATATAATTAAATTCTAAATAATTCTAATTTATTCTGTGTGCATTTTCAAGTTCATTTCCTCTTATATAAATGTGTGTATATATGTATGTAAGCATGTGTGTGTATGTATATACACCTTTTGCTTATATAGTTGAATTTATGTATATATATATACATGCATACAAATATACATATAATATACACTCACATATATATATATATATATTATATATATATATATATATATATATATATATATATATATATAAATATCATGCATAAATACATACATGAATACATATATACATGCATGCATACTTACATACACACATATACACATATATGTACATGAAAATTTCGAAATTGAATTTCGTCAGCATTATTTCTACCAGCTATTGTCCGTGGTTGAATGACCATTGTTTGGCCTTTACCTTTTCTGTATATTAAATAATTTGTCTATCTAATTTCTTTACCTAGCGTACACTTTCTTGTCATTTCCACCCTGTGTTTGTGAGTGTCTGTATTAGAGATACGTCGTCAGTTTTCACTGACTTATAACTTAGCTACCGTTACCTCTAATTTTTTCGTGCTGCCCGTCTTCGCTTCCCTCCCCACTCTTCTTCACTTTCTAATTAGATTCATCTTTCTCTCCCTTCTACATTCATTTATTTATCTATTATATCTTATCGTTTACTCGTTTCAGTTATTTGACTGAGGCCATGCTGGGTCACAGTCATGAAGGGTTTTAGTCGAACAAATCGCCCTGAGGACTTATACTTTTAAAGCCTAGTATTCATTCTATAGGTCTCTTTTGCCAGACCGCTTGATTACGCGCACGTAAACACTAATACTGGCTGTTAAGCGGTGGTGGTGGGTACCAGCACAGGCACAAATACTCACACATACACAGACACACAAATATGAGTTGAATAAAGTTAAAACATAGTCTGGTTTTAACGTATTAGTATGGACAACTGCTTCGAAACCTCCAGCATTTATACTCAGACTATGAATTCATATTCATACCAATAATAATTGGAAGCACTATTTTGTTTTAGTAAATGATTAAAGGAGAATCCGGATAAAAAGGGTTTTTCAGAAAGAGAAATTGACCGGCTGATTCGTACATTACAAGTCCAATCTGTAAGTGGAACAGTAACAATGTGATAGAACCTTGTATCTTTGTTGGATACCGGTTTCCTCCTCGGTGGAAGATCTATAATTATTAAAAAATAGAAGAGGCATACATACATACACAAACAGAAAAGATATACTTACAAGGATGAGCATATGTAAGCAGAACACCTTGCATAGATATGATCGTAGAAAGCTTCGAGATGATAGTACATTGATCATCAAAGCAGTCTGTCATGGACTAACAATCAGAATACTACCTATTGCTTTGAAGGGTATACGTTTGCAATCCGGGAACATGAAATACCAACCAAACACCTGATGCACAAAAGGTACGGAGATGCAGGAAATGCAGTAAAATGTGACAACCGATGTAGATTTTCTGGACTTAACCCCGAAGATATCACCCTGATCATAAGCAGTTGTCCAAAAATGGCATTACGGTTATATCTACCGATGAGATATGAAGTTATAGCTAGGACACTGTATAACGAGATCCGTCGAACGGATAACCCCAAGGACAAAGAAATAAAAACACACAGTATGGTAGAAGCCATAGTCCCTCATAATAAAAAGGACTACAGGTGGAATGTCCCAGTGTAAACCTCCATAAGATATAAGCACAATAAACTTCAAGTAATGATTTGAGATAGAGAAAAGGAACTGTATACAATTGTGGAAATCAGCTGTCCAGCGGATGTTAACATAAAGGTGAAGATCAGTGAAAATGAGAATACCTACGCTGAACTATTGAGAAATTTGCAGGTACGAAGATTACAAGTTCAGATTTATACCTGTAATTTTTAAAGCACTGGGACATGTAACACGCTGCATAGATTCCAATCTTGGGAAATTAGGCTTCAGAAAAAAAAAAAGGTGAAAGCTGTAGACGTACAACTATATGCGTGAGCAGACATTCATAAAACAAAACATACAAATCTGCACCATATACATATATACATACGTACAAAAATAC
>NC_043001.1:123958775-123981275 GCF_006345805.1 Octopus sinensis | reverse complement strand
GGTCTTTCGTTTCCTAGGGTCCTAAAAATTACGCTTGGCTACGGGGGGCGGGGGTCTTCTTAAATTCTAAAAGTGAAATGTTTAGTCACTCACTACAATATTTAGGCTCTCGCAGTACTTCATGTGTTGCACCATGGTGGGTGTAATGGTCTTGGTTGGTCTCGAGCTCCACTGGGAGTTTGACTTTTGTGGTGAGAATAATCGGGAGCAGTAATGCTGGAAACCGTAAAGAAATATTCTCGAAGGAATCATAACGATATTGTTTTCTCTCTTTCTTAATGATTCAAGAACTCAACCAATCATATGTATATGTGTATGGATGTATATAAGTTTACATGCATACACATACACACACATGTATATATATATACATATATGTATGTATATATATATGTATATATATATATATATATATATATGAATGTATGTATGCATGTATGTGAGAACCTGCGCAAGTGAACACTAATTTATGAGTAAATTTATGCAGGTTTATATTAATTTCTTTGAGAAAAAGAGTATCTCTTGTTGATTTTGTCATGTCTTTTGTTACGTGTCAATTCAGTAGACTTATGATTTAAAGCAGATGTAAGAATCCCAACTTTCATTTTGACACATTTTACCTCGTACGATACTATCTGATGTTCTTCCATATTCAACATGAATTTCTAATTAAAGTTCGGATTTACTTGCATTTCTAGTAGTGTGATTGACATCGCAAAAAGACTAATATTAATCTTTGCTGTTAATACAGTTCCTTGCCAGGTTGGCTCTGATCGAGCATGATCAGTGACTTTCTCTTCTTCTCAAGACAGTCTGCCCTCCAGAAACCGTTTATTTATGAGTGCTTAAATCGGTAGGGTATAATTCGAGTGACATTTAGCTGCTGTGTCATAGTTAATTCAACTGACTCCTTGAATTTATCTAACCCCGCACTAGTGGATGATAAATTCAATTAAGATGTAGGTTCAAACCCAGAATGTCAAATAATTATTTTACATGTTGTGGAAGATATGGACATATTCCTATTGGTTGACTTTGATACTCTTGACATCCCAGCAAGAGACAATTTCCGACATATTTAGGTTTTTCCCATACATATTCAACTAAACATATGATTACACGATTCATATAGTTCAGTTTCCATTTTAGCTACCTTTTAACCAGAGATGTAACATACACCCTGTGGAGATAACTTACTGAGAGAACTGCTAGAGATAGTAGCCAAAAATCCTTCACATCATTCATTCATATTAAAATCAGAAAAGCTGCCATGGATGTATGAAAACAAACCATTTTTTTTGCATAAGGAAACAAACTGTCAATAAGAGTTACTAGATTTAAAATCTAATTGTCAACGGCTTGTACTTCATTGTATCGATGGAACATATTACATGGTCCCGTACTGAGGGAAGTTAAAATGCGTGATACAATGCACATAATATATAGTCTATTTTTGCCTAAAATACATGATTAACAAGTGAATTATTCAGAACAATCACAGTTTATTCCAACATGTAATCGATTTTCACTATGTCTACAATTTAACATTTCTCTCTAATATTCTCTTTAGCGTACTTATAACAAAATAAAATACTAGTCTTTACGAAATATTTTAGGACACCCCTATCAGATGCATCTTTCTTAGTTGATCAATCATTCTTGGTTTTAGAGGCTCGAATTCAAGCTGCAGGAGATGCAAATCTGGAGCTATTGCTACAACTGAATACGTGATTGTTTCTAAACTGAAAGGTGTTCTCAGAAAGATATCCTCATCATTTTATTGTGAAATATTGCAATAAAATTTAGCATGTACCTCGACAACGTCAATGTAAATGTAATCAAAATCAACGTACAGATACTCATTATCGTATTCTTCTGAAAGTTATTTTACGGAATCACTGTTGTCATGGTTGCCATTGTTTTTAGTATCGTACTTTCGCTACGGTTAAGCCACGATTGAGTAAACATATGATCAAAGGTAATTCTATTGCAAATGTTTATTCATGCAGGAAAATTATAGAACTCCATTATCCAATGAGATCAACCCTGACTAAGAGAACGTACAAAGTTAATTAAGGTTACATCACCAACGTTTCCCTACTGTGTATATAAGAATGAAATATGATTCGAGAGAAAATAGGAACATTCATTTTTCAGATCCAATAGCTCCGGAGACGATGATTTGTTACCACAAGAAGAGAGTCGGCATGCGAGACACTACACAGCTTGGAAGCCCACGTAGTAGAATATCACAGAGTCTTTTGTAAGAGCTACTCACTTTTGCCTTCTGAGTGGACTGCAGCAATGTGAAAGAAATTGTCTTGCGCTCGGACAAAATACGCCGGCTGAAGCGAAATCACAAACTTACAATCCTGAGCTGTTTATCTTAACCACTAGGCCACATACCTTCAGTCAAATGTATGTGTTTGTGCGTGTGGTGTGTGTGTGTGTGTGTGTGCGAGAATGCGTGTGTGTGTGTATGTGTGTATGTGTGTTTTGTATGTGTGTGTATGTGTGTGTGTGGGGGGGGTATGTGTGTGTCTTGCGAAAGAACGTGTATGTATTGGAAATTGAAATTTCTTGAATCGTAACTCAAACATTTTCACACTCCCGAATGTTCAATTGACTGTTTAGACAAAAGCAGTATGAACCTTGGAGTTAGGATTGCAGAATCATCAACCAACACTAAACTGTATGAACTGTACTTAATTGTGAGCGTTTACCCCGTTTCTGAACACAGTATTATACCTATCCAAGTAGACGTACCGGTGTTTCGGATGTGCGTTTGTACGTATGTTCGTTTATGTGTGTGTGCGTGTGTGTGTGTGAGTGTGTGTGAGTTTGTGCGTGCGTGTATATGTGTGAACGTGTGTGTGTTTCTTTTGTTCAACTGACTAGGTGCGTAAATAAGAAGCCAATGTTACGAAGACAAACAACTGACTGAATGCCACTAACTAGCACGTTGTCGATCGATTGGGAATAACATTGAAATATAACGGAATTAAATGTCTGAGCTATGATAGAAGAGGAGGATTGGAGATAACATCAAAATATTGCGTAAACATACAAGTGTGAGAGAAACAAAATTAAAGTTTTGTTTAAAATATGCTAAGACAAAAAAAAATTACAAAGAAAATTATATTTGAAAAATGGAAAGAAAACAAGACAATGTTGAATGGAACGGACTTCCAACCGTGATAGAAGAATTTAAAGCGAAGACGTCTGGACTGAATAACTGAAGTTTTTCAGATATGAAGAATGAATAAATATAAATGTATGAATTAAATCAACAATTTAATCAATAGAATACATATTGGAATTTTACTTTGAGAACAAAAGCGATGCAAGGAAAGAGTACGTGGGGAATTGTAGGATGATGATGTAATGCCACATATAAATATAGGTGCAGTATTGGAAAGATGGGAAAAATTTATTATATTATCGTGAAGTATGATATGGGGAATGTTATTCAGTAAAACTACAATTTTTTATAAATGAAAACCAAAGGAAAACGTTGAATAACTCACTCTCAGAGTACAAATGTATTTCGTGCACAAACAGTTGACAAGAGACAAGTATCGTTTAACCTGAATATTGCTTTCAAATTTTGGCACAAGTTAGGGAATAAGTCGATTACATCGACACTAGTGCTCTGTTGGTACTTATTTTATCAACCCCGAATGGATGAAAGATAAACTTGGCCTCGGCGGAAGTTGAACACAGAATATAAAGACGGACGAGATGTCGCTAAGCATTTAGCTCGGCGTGCTACCGATTCTGTCTGCTGTTCGACTCCGTTAAACTAAATATTACACATAATGACAATAGTGTATGAGAAATTCAAACTTCAGTTCCGCGATTTTCCACTCTTCTTGATCAATGATATCGTAGTTCATATACAGTAATACGCATAGTTTTTACTAAATGAGAATATTGAGTATTATCTATCAGTAGAAATTTTATAGTTTCTTCAGCTTAAAAGAAACACTGAGTACAATTGGGTAGAACACTTTACACTCTGTGGAATCAGGAGGTTTTCATTGCGAATCAAACTTCTCAACTACACAGCCATACCTGTGTCAATAGAATACATAGAGAGATTTCACTTAGAAGCACTATAGACATACAATGATTACACTTGAGAATAAGAGAAACAAAATTTGGGAATATGAAAATCATATGCATAGATCGACTGTGAGCAATAGGTGTAATTAAAGAAAAATATGAAAACCAAAAGCTAATACAGATTATTGGGATGGTTTATTCATTTGAATAAACGCCAAAGATAACATACCTTGAATGTGTGCAATCAGTAAACAGGAGTGAAAAGCACAAATCAAGGGATGGAGTGAAGTGAATGGAAAGGCATTTGTAAAAAATTGGTCTGACTCGCGAACATCAAGAAACATTAATATCGAAACCAGAAAATGATTATTAAAATATTAGGTATAGTTCACACTATTACACTGAGCTGGAAAATAGACATTAACTAAAGTACTATAAGATAGATCATAAGCGTTTGAAATGTGGATGTATACAAGATTTTTCAGAATATCATTGCCAGAAAACAAAATCAATGAAGTATGTTTTTATTAGATATCATCAAAGAAATAAAACTAAAATATTTTTGGACAAAGTTAACAGAAAGCAAAAGTTAATGAGAAAAGAAGAGGAAAACCAAGGATTAAATGGAGGGATAATATAAAGATGTAGACTGACTTAAAATATAGTGAATATATATGAATTCAATCCAATTAAGGACACCACAAGGAAGATCAAGATGATGATCCATCGTTATGAACTTCCTGACGATGCGATATACAGCGATGACTGTTATTTTAAAGCAAAAGATATATGGCTGCTATTATTTATTATTATCATTATTATTATTATTATTATTATTATTATTATTATTATTATTATTATTATTGAGTGAGAGAGCAGTGCATGCCATCAAAGTGACACTGGGGTAGAAATATACGAAGCCCAGTATACCCATCATGACTACCCGTCTGATAAGGGCAGATGCATCACAACCATATGTGCGCGACATGGTGATCTCATATCAAGATAAACAGCGCATAACTTTTGCAGGTGGTCCCTTCTTAGAATTTTCTTCTGGTCGAGTAACCCATCCCGCTCAAACGGTCCCTGAATAAGGGTTGTTTAAGGATGTTGAACAAAACAGCCATGTTTCCAGAGGTGAATTATTCAACCCCCAAAACCCCTGTCAACACATGGCTAAGATGCTCCCCGCTACTTCTGCACGTGATCAGAGATGCACATATCGTCAGCCACTAATGGACATGCTCAACTGGTTAAAGTCAAACAACTGACAAGCAAATCTGTGGTATTGAGCAGAATATTTGCTGTAGCCCATCTTTTATACCAAGACAAAACAATGTACATGATAACACTTCCAATCAGTTAAGATCAGAAGCTATGAGAGCCACTGTCTGGTACTGCATCAGGGCATTGATTATTATTATTATTATTATTATTATTATTATTATTATTATTATTATTATTATTATTATTATTAGTATTATTATTATTATTATTATTATTATTATGATCATCGTCATCATCATCATCATCATTCATCATCATCATCATCATCATCATCATCATTATTATTATTATATTATTATTATTATTATTATTATTCAGTAGTTTTATTTTTATAGCGTGCTTTCACTTCACTACCGAGCGCAGCTCTGTGTGTCTTAGGTATGTGCTGTGATTTGTTGTGATGCTCTGATGGTTATTGTATGGAAAGTGTTCTGCGTAGGATGTGTGCAGTGCCTAGTAGTGCAATTTTCTGTATGTTATATGTGTTTGTAAGTCCTGGTGCTTTTGTTGTGTATTTGTCTGAATATTTTTTTATCATACCTAATGCACCTACTATGCTAGGAATTGTTTCAGTTTTTAGATTCCACATTCTGGTTACCTCTATTTCCAGGTCTTTGTATTTTGAAATTTTCTCCATTTCTTTTAGAGACACGTTGTCATCTTCATGTATTGATACATCAATTAGAAAGCATTTGTTGTCTTCATGATCTCTGACAACTATATCTGGTCTGTTGGCCTTAATTTCTCTATCTATGTGTATCGGCATATCCCAGAGTATGGTTGCTTTCTCGTTTTCTGTGACCTTTTCTGGTGTGTGCCTATACCATCTTTTTTCTGTTGTTATTCCATAATGTTGGCATAGCTTCCAGTGTATGTAGGTTCCAACTCTGTCATGTCTGTGAATATATTCCTTCTTAGCCAGGACTGGGCAGCCAGAGATAATATGATTTATTGTTTCTTGTCCAAATAAAGAATCATTATTGTTTCTTGTCCATCTCCACATATTCTGCAGTTACTTGTTATATTTCTTTTCATTACATGTTTTTGGTAATTTCTGGTGGGGAGGCTTTGGTCTTGTGCTGCAATTAAAAATCCCTCTGTCTCAGCTTTGAGTCCTGAGCTTCTCAACCATTGCTGGGATTTTTCTTTGTCTATTTCTTTTGCGTTTAGTTTAGTCCAGTATTTACCATGAAGGGGCTTTTCTTGCCATCGTTTTATCATGGTTCATTGTTCTATTTTTAGTTTGGATTTCATTTGTTTTATAGCTTTTGTTTTTGTTTTCTTCTTCTTCTTCTTCTTCTTCTTCTTCTCTTCTTCTTCTTCTTCTTCTTCTTCTTCTTCTTCTCTTCTTCTTCTCTTCTTCTTCTCTTCTTCTTCTTCTATATTTATTAGGTGGTATGATTTCTTGTTTGTATTTGTCAGCTTCCTTAAATACTGAGAACAGTTTTTTGTTTGCTCGTGTTTTGTTGCTGCTATCTGGATCAGTTTTCCTTCCTTCTGAAGTAGGTATTTTTGCAGTCCTATGGTGGTTATTTTATAGTAGTTTTCCAGCTGTATAAGTCCTCTACCACCTTCTATACGTTGTATATATAGTCTTTCTATGTCAGATTTTGGGTGATGCATCTTAGATCCTGTCATTATTTTTCTTGATTTCCTATCTATTTTGGTCAGTTCATTTCATTATTATTATTTCATTATTATTATTATTGAGTGAGTGAGCAGAGCATGCCATCAAAGTGACACTGGGGTAAAATATACGAGGCCCAGTATACCCATCATGACTACCCGTCTGATAAGGATACACCAGGCACATGCATCACAACCATATGTGCGCGACATGGTGATCTCATATCAAGATAAACAGCACATGACCTTGCAGGTGGAGCCCAGTTAGAATTTTCTTCAGGTTGAGTAACCCATCCCGCTCAAAAGATGCTCCCCCACTACTTCTGCTCGTGATCAGAGATGCCACATATCGTCAGCCAACTAAGGGACATGCTCAACTGGTTATGGTCAATAACTGACAAGCAAATCTGTGGTATTGAGCAGAATATTTGCTGTAGCCATCTTTTATACCAAGACAAAAACAATGTACATGATAACACTTCTAATCAGTTAAGATCAGAACCATGAGAGCCACTGCGGTACTGCACAGGGCATTTATTATTATTATTTCTTATTATTATTATTATTATTATATTTTATTTATTATTTCATTATTAATTATTATTATTATTATTATATTATTATTATTATTATTATTATTATTATTATATTTTATTATTATATTATTTATTATTATTATTATTATTATTATTATTATTATTGAGTGAGAGAGCAGTGCATGCCATCAAAGTGACACTGGGGTAAAATATACGAAGCCCAATATACCCATCATGACTATCCGTTTGATAAGGGTACACCAGGCACATGCATCACAACCATATGTGCGCGACATGGTGATCTCATATCAAGATAAACAGCACATGACCTTGCAGGTGGGGCCCAGTTAGAATTTTCTTCAGGTTGAGTAGCCCATCCCGCTCAAAAGGTCCCTGAATAAGGGTTGTTTAAGGATGTTGAAAGAACCACCCATGTTTCCAGAGGTAAAATATTCAAACTCCAAAGAATCCCTCTCAACACATGGCTATGATGCTCCCCCACTATTTCTGCTCGTGATCAGAGATGCACATATCGTCAGCCACTAAGGGACATGCTCAACTGGTTAAGGTAAAACAACTAGCAAGCAAATCTGTGGTATTGAGCAGAATATTTGCTGTAGCCCATCTTTTATACCAAGACAAAAACAATGTACATAATAACACTTCCAATCAGTTAGGATCAGAAGCCATGAGAGCCACTGTCTGGTACTGCATCAGGACACAATTAATATTATTATTATTATTATTATTGTTATTATTATTATTATTATTATTATTATTATTATTATTATTATTATTATTATTAAATTCTTTATTACATAGTGGACAACACCGTTGATGATGATTATTTTACAGTAGACGATTCCTAATGATAATTACTGTTCTAAAACCATGAAGGCGAAAATATGATGTTGGTCTGCAAACTGAGTGAATGAAAGAGAATGTAGAACACGGGAAGTCTGTGGATTTGTGATGTTGCACTAAGCTAGCAGACCTAATATCAATAGCATTCCCACTGTGACAACCATGTACGAGACATTGCATATACGATTATATTATCAGTGTCTTCTTTCTTTTAGTTGACATTTAACTAGTCTGTCTGGGTGGTCTAACTGTTGCTTAAAATCCTCTCTCGTCGGCAATTGCTTATAATTCTTCAGATGAAACAACGTCTCAAATTGACAGACAAGTGAACGAGGCAATTAAATAATATGAAAGTTGTTCATAAAATATTTATACATCAGATGCAAAGACGAACAGTATGAATGTAGAACAACATTGATAACAGCACCGTCAAAATGTCATTAAACAGAACGGAGTTGGCTCTAACATGAGGTTTAAAAATATAATTTGTAACCTGGCATTTTAATCTCATTGTTGGCTATCTGTTACAAAGTGAGAGAGTGAAAGGACGAGGGCGAAATTTTGCACATCTTCCTATTAAACTACCATTCTATTCCAAACCCACAGAGTTCGGAAAATAGCTTTTCTACGGAAGCAATGATAAATAATTCAAATGCCTCATTTGTTATTTGCATATTATAGACACATACTGAAAGTTACATGCGAATTAGATTAGTGAATAAAACAGGAGAACCTGCAAGCATGACACTGCAAATAATCACACATGATTGCCAACACCTCAAACACGACACAGCGATGTTAGAGCGCCCACCTTTAATATCGTCTTCCCGGTAAACTCCGTCTCTAGTAGGAGCTCAGGAAACAAACCACCATCGGTCTGCTGTCATTCAGGTGAACGTCATTATGTTAGATATTGTCCTTACAAAAGCTAAAAGTGCTCAGTTTACAAACGAACTGAACACATGGAAAACCAGTATCGAGCAAGTAAGCTGAACGGCACACAAAGCGACAGATTGAGCAGTAGCCGGAGACAATCAATTCTTCGCCTTAATGCGGTATTTGTCACAGTTGGCGATCATTTCCAATCACAACAAAAACATGAGAAATTTAAATTGAACGGGAAAAACTCAGCATATATGATACAGCACCAGGGAACACAATTGTATCAACTCATATCTTGAAGGCTATCGGTTCATCCATGCACAAACCAACAACATCAGTGGTTAAGAAGGCTTCAAGAAGACAGCAGTGGCCACTTGGTGAATTGTATTTTATATAGAAGCTGCTGGTCGTTATGGTCGTGACACAGACTATCTTCTATCTTTGTCAAACCAGATATGAAATTGAGCGAATGCATTAATCTTCAGAAGAAATATGATATTGCAATCAGAAATAGCCCCAGGTTCTCTACTATAAACAAGGCAATTCTTCATTTGTATCCAGATGCCAGACTTCTTTTCAAACCAAAAAGACGTGTGCTACACGCCGCTCTGCCAACCATTGAGCCTGAACTGAAGCATCGAGTCTTTCAATTCATAAAGTACTTTACGCAGGCGACACCAATCGTAGTCGGCAAAAGTTTAAACGGTAAAGTGCGTACTGTGTCATTTAACCCACCAGTCTAAATGACACATTGGACAAACATCAGTATCCATTGCCACTAGTTAACGATCATTTCATCAAGGTGAAACGCAATGCCCATTTCGCAGAGCTGAGTCACTCAGATGTATACCTACAGATAAAGTTTCACAAGAATTGAGACATCCATTAAGGAATAATACTCATTGTGGCATCTTCAAATACACGCGGATAACATTGGCAGTGATGACTGCATCAGAAATTTTTCAGAATTTCACCAAAAGGGCTGAAATTTTGGGCAAGTTTACTAGTCGAGTACATCGACCCCGGTTCTCAATATGTATTTATTTTGTCGACCCCGAAAGGATGAGAAGGCGACGTCGGTCTCGGAAGAATTTGAAAAAATATTGTAACGGCGGACGAAATGCCGTTAAGTACTTTACCAGACGTGCTAACGATTATGCCAGTTCACCACATTAAATAATAATAAAATAATAATAATAATAATAATAATAATAATAATAATAATAATAATAATAATAATAATAATAATAATAATATAATAATAATAATAATAATAATAATAATAATAATATTAATAATAATAATAATAATAATAATAATAATAATAATAATAATAATAATAATAATAATAATAATAATAATAATAATAACAACAACAATAACAAAACAACAACAACAACAAAAGAACAACAACAATGATAATAATAATAATAATAATGATAATAATAATAATAATAATATAATATAATAATAATAATATAATAATAATATAATAATAATAATAATAAAAGATGGGCTACAGCAAATATTCTGCTCAATACCACAGATTTGCTTGTCAGTTGTTTGACCTTAACCAGTTGAGCATGTCCCTTAATGACTGACGATATGTGCATCTCTGATCACGAGCAGAAGTAGTGGGGGAGCATCATAGCCATGTGTTGAGAGGGATTCTTTGGGGTTTGAATAATTCACCTCTGGAAACATGGGTGGTTCTTTCAACATCCTTAAACAACCCTTATTCAGGGACCTATTGAGCGGGATGGGCTACTCAACCTGAAGAAAATACTAACTGGGCCCCACCTGCAAGGTCATGTGCTGTTTATCGTGATATGAGATCACCATGTCGCGCACATATGGTTGTGATGCATGTGCCTGGTGTACCCTTATCAGACGGGTAGTCATGATGGGTATATTGGGCTTCGTATATTTCTACCCCAGTGTCACTTTGATGGCATGCACTGCTCTGTCACTTAATAATAATAATAATAATAATAATAATATAATAATAATAATAATAATAATAATAATAATAATAATAATAATATGCCCTGATGTATTATCAGGCAGTGGCTGTCATGGCTTCTGATCTTAACTGATTGGACGTGTTATCATGTACGTTGTTTTGTCTTGGTATAAAAGATGGGCTACAGCAAATATTCTGTCAATACCACAGTTGTTTGACCATAACAAGTTGAGCATGTCCCTTAGTGGCTGACAATATGTGCATCTCTGATCACGAGCAGAAATAGTGAGGGAGCATCATAGCCATGTGTTGGGGGGGATTCTTTGGGGTTTGGTGGTAGTAGTAGTAGTAGTAGTAGTAGTAGTAGTAGTAGTAGTAGTAGTAGTAGTAGTAGTAGTAGTAGCAGCAGCAGCAGCAGAAAACCACACATGAACTAAGGTATCTCGGCCCTGACAAAGATGCAACGGTTGATTGCTCACCTTCTTTGAGAATGCAGTGAAAGAAAAAAAAATGAACTATGAGTAATGAGTTGCCTTCCGCTCCTTAAGACCCACGAATATGGACACAGAAAAAGTTGTAGTACAGTGGTTGAATAGATTGTTCATTTGTCATATCTGGAAATCGATGAATTACCTAACTTAAATATCTATCTGCTTTAAATGGTTTAATATCGGTTAAGGCTTCATTAATAATCTTCCCTTGTCTTAGTTGATGTTTTGTTATAAAGAAAAATATCTCGTGACTTATGTCGATAGAGTTTTACTCTTGGACAGTGATATTGTATAGGAACAGAGAGGAAGGGAAAAAGAGAAAGTGAGAGAAGGAGGAGGCAGAGATGGAGAAAATGCACATTACGAACTGCGATGCAGTGATTCTTTTAGAAAGTGATAGCACAAGAAGCATAATTGGTTTTTGGTACGTCTGCATGCGTAAAAGCAATTATGAGTCTAAGGAAAAAGAAATAAAACAAAAAGTATAAAACAGGCAAATAAAATGGTAAGGAAATGCCGAAGTCCATACTAGTGGTTGCTTTTTATGTTTCTCTTTGTATTCTGCTACTCGGATTGCATGCATCTTTCTATACATATAGATATACATACACATACACATACATGCATAGATACATACAGACAAAAATACATACACATACACATACATACATACATACATACGCACACATATACATACGTACATACGCACAAACATATATACACATACATGCACTTACATACATATACATACATATATACATACACATACACACACATAGATGCATACACACATACATGCATCCATACACACATACACACAAACATATACAGACAATACATACACACACATACATACACATACATATACATACATAAAAACATACATACATACATATATACATACATACATACATACATACATACATACATACATACATACATACATACATACATACATACATACATACGTATACATATATCTTTTAAACATTTGTCTCGTATTATGTATACCTGGGAACGTACGCACTGAAAGATTTGTCAAGCAAAGTTATCTTCTTTTATCATCGATGTATTTAAATCGACTGAAGCCACTCGGCGTATGCATATTTTCCTTGAAAACTAAATTATCATGGAGAAGATGCAGTGTGATCTTTTTACATTATTTCATTTTTTTCCCTATGATTTAATTTCGTTCTATTTTCCAGCTTTCCAGCATTGAAAGAATAAATCGCATCTTTTTTTTTTCTCCCAAAAGCACCATATTGATTTAGTTTTAGCTCTTTTAAGCTTGAAAACATCAACCGTCAGATTTTTATTTCTTGTTTAATAACATTATTGTTTTGTTGTTTACTTCATACCGCCGTTATCGTTATTGTTAGTAAGGTTATTGTTGTTATAGTTGCTGTGATAGGCTGTAGTGTTTGTCATGGATGTGGTGATGTGGTGAGAAAAGGAGTAACATAAACGAACGTACTGAAGAATAGAATTGAAGTTTGGCTTCTGTAATCTCAAGCTCTTTACGTATTAGTCAAGCACGCTTTGAAATTTCGTCTTATGATATTATATTACTTTCAACTAGCAAAATTGCTGAAACTACTTTTAGCCAAAAGCAATAATGCCGCCTTTAAGATAAAAGGATCTTAGAGGAATTCAGCCGCAAGCAATGGGCCATACCGAATTCAATATGAAGGAATTGTATTGACAAGCTGTCACATGGACAAATACTTTATGAAAGTGAAAGTATCCAAACGGATATAAGTTTCCTCTTTAACTGTTCATGTCAGAGTTCAATGATGCTGAAATTTAGGAGTGGATACAGAGATGATTTCAAGGAAACAAAGTACATCAATACCACAAAGAAACAGAAAGAAAAAGAGAAAGAGAAGAAGCATATGGATTTGGGGCATATAGAATTATTTCTCTGTTCATTCAGGGGGAAGCTTGAAATGAAATAGATAAAATGAAGATTCTCCAGGAAATAAACAGGCAGTTTCATTGACGGACCAAACACAAGAACACACATATACACATTCTAGGACTAGTAATTTTGTACGGCTTCTCTCTCTCTTTCTCTCTTTCTTTCTCTCTCTCTCTCTCTCTCCATATACATATATATATGCATACCAATATATATGCATAGATATATATTATAGATACATATATACCTCTATACAGATATTTATATATGTATATGTATATATATATATAAATATGTATATATGTATATATGCATATACATATATATATATATATATATATATATATATATGCATATATGTATATATATACATATATATATGTATATATATATATATACATATATACATATATATATATATACATATTTATATATATATACATACATGTATATATGTATATGTAAATATGTATACATACGTATACATATACACACATATATATATATATATGCATATACATATATATATATATATACATATATATATGTGTGTGTATGTGTGTGCGTGCGTGTGTATATAGCTAATCCATATGTGAACATTTATATCTTTTTATGTATCCATATACTTATCTATCAAGAAATGTGTGCTAAAAACGTATGTGTGTATGAACATATAGTTTGTGTCTGTGTGCACGTGTTTATATATAATGAATGGGATTTTGCCCGGTCAACTGATTGGCGTCTCCTACACTATCTTCGACAAAGAACAAAGAGCTGTTCTTATGTATACAACACTGAATTTCATTGGCTCCGAGGGAAGTATCCAACGGTTAAAGTGGCATGCCAAGGAAAGCAAACAACACTCGGTGTGGTATAACAACAGGTGGAGTCTGAAAATGTCTACTGAATGCTCAGAGATCCAGACACACAACCTGCATGAAACGCTGCTTCATATAAACGCGTTATCCTGTTGTGTAACAATCAACATTAAGAACATACTATACAATCGTGTGTGCATGCGTCACAGTGGAACTGGTAATCAAAGCCGAGGCACAAAAATCGATACTGGTCACTGGAAATATCGCAGCTGAATGCCGTCACATTTATACTGAACTGAAGGAATGTCAGAATGTCTATAATATTGATGTGGCTTCACGTTTATGCTACGTTGGCAGTGACTTTTGTCTTAATCACGTTAGGTTCTGCTGGTCTGCGGAAAACATGTTCGAAGATAGTATAACAAGAAGCCGGTAAGCCGGTGACAATTGATATAATGAGAAAATTAATTAATGGTGTTTGACGGTGCTTCTGGGCGGCATGGGCTTACTTTTCCAGGTGCCGAGCCGCAAGCGCACTGACTTTTCTCGTTTGACTTTTTGCTTCCGTAACCGCTTCGTAGCCTTGTAGTGCCCCGCCACCCAGCTCGATGTGCTCGTGGTAGACACTATGACGGTGAGGTCGTCTGCGTACACAGACACGCTCGTCCCGCACACCAATTCTCACAGGATGTCCCTCAGTATCGCCAGCTTTCGCAGTAGTGGATTGAGATTCAACAGGTACAGAAGCGACGAGAGAGGCATCCCTGACGGACCGAACGTGTAATGTCGAAACGTCTCGGTAGATGCCCATTCACGCGAATTACCGAAAGGATGCCTCGGTACAAGGCAGCTATCCAGCCGCGAAAGACGGGACCGAAACCGGCTGCTATGAGGACAGCCTGAAACTATCGATGATCTACCCTATTGAAAATTTGGAGTGATCCAAATTGATCAGGGCCCCACTAATGCCAAGTTCTTTAACTACCCTGTCTATGATGTTGCACATCAGGTGTAGGTTGTCATGGATGCTCCGACCCGGCACGGAGCACGTTTGGGCCTTGTCGACCAGTTTTTCGATGACAAACGCCAACCTCTTGGCTAACACCTTAGCCTAAATTTTCAAATCTACATTGAGCAAATTGATGGGCCTAAAGTTACCTATTACCTTCCCCTTTTTTGGATCTTTCTTCAGCAGCGTTACGGCTCCTCGGCCCACAAAACTGAGTATGCTCCCGTTTTGTTGCAGTAACTGCTGCCAAGACCTCTCCAAACAAGTCTGGCATACAACTTTAAAGCTCGTAGGGCAGACCATCCAAACTTGACGATTTTAGTGTGTGGTGCGAGGTCGGTGTGACGTGCAAACTTTTGATGTGTTCTGGTGGTGTTGTGTGTGGGTGGTTGCTTGTTTGATGTCATATTCTGTTCGGTTTGTCTTTGAGTTGATGTATTAAATCAACTCTGTGTTTTTAGTGTTTATGGCTGTGAGCATCGCTTTCGTGGTGTTGGTGTTAGCGTTGTTTGTGGTAGTGTTCGAAATGTCTTCGGGAGTTGTGTATCTCCCTGCTTTCTTAGTGTTTACTTTTGTTCTTCTTTTTGCTCCACTTCCTGCTTCCTTTTCTGGTTATTTGCCATTCCTCAGTGTTTTCGTCTTCCGACGAAATTTCTTTGCAATCGGAAGTGGGGTAAGGCCATATTATAAGCTTTTATGTGTGTTTGTGTAAGTGGTTATGCTGTTGTTTCCGTTGATGCTGGTTGTTGATTGTTTGTGTGGTGAGGTGTATGTGAAATAGGGGAGGGGGAATTAGATTTAGTATCTTCTTTTGGTTTCCTGTACCTTTAGCTCTTGCTGTTGTTGGTGGTGGTATTTTTCAGGTGTTATTTTATTTTCGATTGTTGATCGTTTTGGTTGGTACGCTTCTTTTGTCGTCTCCTGTGTAGATGGTGGTGTGGGTAGTAACCCTTTTTTTATCAGAGTGTTTTGATTGTGATGGTGATTGTTGTTGTTGTTGTTGTGACTCTTGTTGTTGTGCAGCAGTTGGACATTTCTTTTTCAAATGCGCTTCGCTGCCGCACAGATAGCAGCGTGGCCACCTATACTCCACCACTACATACAGTCTGTATCCTTCTGTCAATTCTATAGAGGTAGGTATCTTGTCTATTGATAGTTGATCAATTTGCATAAGTGTTTGAAATGTTTTTCATTTTAGGTGTTGACCCTGTATAGCCATCAGGAGGCAAATGGAAGTACCTAAAACATGGAAGCGTCGGCGATTCATGCATGACGTCTCGAGGGTGATAGCGTACAGAGTTTCCAGTAGAGAAAAATACTGTATTCTTGTAGCACACTCACGTATGCATTGGATATAAAAAGGAGCGAGGAGTAGTGATTCATGAACAGGCGACGTAAGCAGAGACTGCTCTACTTTGGAAATAGATGATGCATGTGAAGTAACGAACAAACCTGACAGCAAAGAACAAATCCTCATCAAATATTGAAAAAAGAATATTAGCTGCATCCGGTTACAATGGGGTATCTGCATGACTGACAGATGAAACAAGTATGTTTCGACATGAACCAAAACACCTGGAAAGTTCGTGGCAATATAAATAGTACACGGCAACGGTGGAAAGTATTATACTCTCGGAAGTGCCAATGACGTTAACTCCTAGTCTCATCTATCGTACATATTTATATATGTGCGGGAGTGCTCGTGATTCTTGTGTCTACGTGCGCATAGTTTCGGGTATCTTTGTACTTTATTATCTGTCGTTAAGGTGGCGATCAAGCAGAATTATTAGCACGCCGGACAGAACGTTTAGCGGCATTTTGTCCGTCTTGACGTTCTGAGTTCACATTCTTCCAAGGCTAACTTTTTCATCCTTTCGGGGTCCATGAAATAAGTACCATTCGGACACTGGGGTCGATGTAATCGACCGGAGCCCTTCCCCAAAATTTTAAGACGTGTTTGTACCTATAGTTGAAAGAATGATTAAGACGGTGGTCAGGTGAAATCGTTAGCACGCCTGATAAAAGAGTGACTGGCGCTTCATTCGTCTTCACGTACTGAGTTCAAATTCCTCTCATTCTTTCAGGGTTCAGCCTTTCCTTCAAAATTTCAGGCCTTTTGCCTATAACAGAAAGGATTATCTCGCATGATAATATTTTGTGTGTGTGTGTAGTTGTATGTGTGTGTGAGGTGTGGTGTAATGTAGTGTAGTGTGTGTGTATGTGTGTGTGTTTCATTCGGAGTTTTCGTCTTTTATGGGCATAAAAATCTTTTTCTTCTAGTCTCTTCAACTTGAAAATATTGCAATTCTCTCGTAATTTTAGCGTTCCAAAATATCTTTAATTAAATAATGAAGTTTAAAAATGTCTACATATGTTATACTTTTTTTACCTTCTCTCTTAATTTCAACGCTTGAATGTTAGTCTTTAACTCTTTGCGCTTCATATCATTGTGTACAATTCATTATATTTGCGTATATGTAATTCTAAAATTAAAGTCAGTGCAATAAGTGCATACGATGCTTCGTATCATTGTGTCAAACTTTAGCCCTAACCTTTTATCTCACATTCACATTTGTCAACAGGCGAATTAAATTTCCATAACATTGTATGTTACCTTTTCATTTATGCATTTGTATGGATGGATGGATTGGCTGCTCTGAAATCTGAAAGGTTGCTACAACTTTGTATTCATTGTGGATCCAATCTTTGTGTTGGCTTTTGGTTGGCATATTTTTAATTCAGCCATTATTTTCTTTTTCTATCCTGTCACATTAATTCACAGCCGCTTAACGTTCATTGAATTGCAAATATACATCTTTAGCTGTTTGTTTGACATAGTTAACAATACATATCGCATTTGCTGGTATTCAGACCTAGATTAGCTCCTATTCGGTATCCTTATCACCAAAGACATTCCAGCTATATCCATGTAATGTTTTGGTTTTCATAATGCACCCAGTACCATATTATCGTCCACTTTACACTCTTTTTCAGACAATTTGGTGAAAAATGTGGGTGAGTTAACAATTACTTACAGCGGACCGTGTAGATGTCCTCCGTTTGAATCGTTAATATATTAATATATATATATATATATATATAATATATATATATATATATATAATATATATATATATATATATATATATATATATATATACAGTATATATATCAAAAGTTATGATTATGTATACAATGCAATTTCTGTTTAGTATATCTAAGACAATTACCTTTGATAAAATATTACTCACGACAATCCTTCAAGAGTCTTTAATGCAACGTTACCTGCTTTACCAAGTGCAATATTGATGAATAATTCTTTGAATTATCTCGATATGTAGACCGAACATCTGCGCAGAGCTTTAGAAAATCCATTATAAATGTTTATCATGTAATAAGGCGGTGAGATAATAATCGTCTGTCCTCATGTTCTGAGCTCAAATTCCGCGAAAGTTGACATTGCCTCTCATGTTTATCGTGGCCGATGAAATAAGTACCAGCTAAGAGGTGGAGCTAATCGACTTGTACGTCGGACAAAATTCTTAGTGATATTTACGTTCCAATTTCATATTCCGCTCAGTTAATCATTGAGGTCGATCTAATACACTAACTCCTCTAAAAATTCAGATTTTGTCCCTATGGCAGAAAAGATTATTGTTATCATTTAATGAAAACACTCAGCTTATTTTGTTTGGTATGATGGATAGTGTTAGATGCCTGAAGTCAGTAGTCTAAGGTTACAATTGTTTACTGATCATGCTTGGAGACACCTGCAGGGAACACTTGCAGTTCAATCCTATGATGATTTTTGGGAGGCATTCTGTCTTTATATTCGTACCAATGTTTTTGCGCGATGTTGGTATTTGAATGGTGAAAATTTCAAGTGAACCAACAATAACAACTACTAGTACTACTGCTGCCGTTACTACTACTAGCACCACCAACACTACTACTACTACTACTACTACTACTACTACTACTACTACTACTACTATAATAATAATAATAATAATAATAATAATAATAATAATAACAACAACAACAACAACAATAATAATAATAATAATGATCATTATTATTATTATTATTATTATTATTATTATTATTATTATTATTATTATTATTATTATTATTATTATTATTATTATTATTATCATCACGCATATGCACAACAACAGAGGAGACTGTCGGAAAAGAAAAGTTCCTAACATCGGGTTACAAGTAATCTCAGATGCCAAGAACCTTCCTAAGTATCCTAGCTGCCCCTAATAACATTGTTTTCTGGAGCTGTACTAAACTGGGTTTTATGGCAATTTCTTCTATATGGTGTTATAATAATAATAATAATAATAATATAATAATAATAATAACAACAACAACAACAATAATAATAATAATAATTATTATTATTATTATTATTATTATTATTATTATTATTATTATTATCATTATTATTATTATTATTATTATTATTATTATTATTATTATCATCACGCATATGCACAACAACAGAGGAGACTGTCGGAAAAGAAAAGTTCCTAACATCGGGTTACAAGTAATCTCAGATGCCAAGAACCTTCCTAAGTATCCTAGCTGCCCCTAATAACATTGTTTTCTGGAGCTGTACTAAACTGGGTTTTATGGCAATTTCTTCTATATGGTGTTATAATAATAATAATAATAATAATAATAATAATAATTATTATTATTATTATTATTATTATTATTATTATTATTATTATTATTATTATTATTAATATTGTTGTTGTTGTTGTTGTTGTTATCATTTCATTATCATCATCTTTCAATTTTGTTTCTACTGTCTATTTTGGTAGGCCATTAGATTAAACACAAATAAAAATTTTTTTTTAAATAAACAAAGAAAATAGAGGTGTAAAGGGGGAAGAAAATTCTCAGCAACGGTGCTTCTCTCAATACGTGTCACTTACTAGTTAAGACAATCTTTTGTACTTCCTGCATGGATTGTAAGCCAGAGATCATGCTTAAATAATTTATTTTCAGTTCCCGTTTCGAACATTCCAAGTGCTTCTACAGTTACTGGTATTGTAACCGTCTTGAGATGCCACATCTTTTCGGTTTGGATGAACAAATCTTTATATTTTCTGAGCGTGTCAAATTCTTTTGCTGAGATATTATGGTTATAGGGTATGCTCAGGTCAATTAATGAACAGATTTTATTGTTTTGGTCTTTCACAACAATATCTGGTTTATCTACTTTGATGGTCCGCTCTGTACATACTGGGAATTCCCAAAGAAAAGTTACTATTCCTCTTCAGTTGAAGCCTCAGAGTGGTGCTTGTACCATTTGTCAGCAGTTTTGATTTTATAATGCCGACAACTTATCCAGTTTAGATGTTGGCCAACTTTGTCATGTCTTGATTTGTACTCTACAGGTCCTAAACCTTACATCCAGAGATTGGGTGGTCTAGCCAAACGTTGCAGTATTGGCACTTTGGGTCTACACCATTTTACCTCACATTGGCTTGATAGTTCCTGGTCAACAAGCTCTGATCTTGGGCAACCAAGATAAAGCCTTCACTCTCTGCCTTAAGCCCTGGTCTACATCAACTTGCTTGCTACGGGCCACATATTTGCCATGCGGAGGTTTTTTGTTCACACCTATCAGTCAATTGTTTAAACGCATTTTATTATTATTATTATTATTATTATTATTATTATTATTATTAATATTATTATTATTATTATTATTATTATTATTATTATTATTATTATTATTATTATTATTATTATTATTATTATTACTATATTCATTATCATCATTATTATTATTATTATTATTATTATTATTATTATTATTATTATTATTTTATTATTATTATTATTGAGTGACAGTGTAGCATATGCCATTAAATTGACACTGTGGTACAAATATACCAAGCCCAATATACCCATCATGGCTACCGGTATAATAAAGGTACACCAGGCACATGCATCACAACCAAAAATGTACAACATGGTGATATCATATCATGATAAAGATTGCATGACCTTGCAGGTCGAGCCCAATTAAGTTTTATCTTCAAGTTGGGTAGCCCATCCTGCTCAAAGGGTCCCTGAATGAGGGTTGTATAAGGATGCTGAACGAAACAGAGGTGAATTATTCAAACCTCAAAGAATTTCTCTCAATACATGGCTATGGTACTCGTGGTTAGGGATACAAATATTGTCAGCCACCAAGGGAAATGCTGAACTGATTAAAGTCATTATAATGGGTTTTCTTATTCCTGTAGTTTTGTTACCATTTCTTGCTGGGAGTCTTCCCGGCACTTAGGGCAAAGAACCTCACTATATACTTTGATAGGCTATTAAAATAAACGCAGAAGATTGCTCATTTGTAAAATCCAACAAAGATACGCAAAAGGAATTATTTTCATGGAGGGTAGCCCGTCTCACAGCGACAATAACTTCTCAATACGTGTGACGTACAATTTAAAACAATTTTCGTACATCATGTAGGAATGATAGGCCAGGGATCATTCTCAAATAATTTTCAGTTCCTCTTTGTTCATTCCTAGTAATCCTACAATCACGGATTTTGTAATCGCTTTGAGATGCCTTATTTTCCCGATTCCAATTAGCAAATTCGTATATTTTCTGAGCTCGTCACTTTCTTTTGATGCAATAATATGATCACAAGGGATATTCATGCCAATCAATAAACTGATTTTATTGTTTTGGTCTTTCACAATAATATTCGGTTTATTAGCTTTGATTATTCTGTCTGTATGTTGAGGAAATCCCCAGGAGAAAAGTTAACGTTTTCCCCCTCAATTACAACCTCAGAGTGATGCTTATACCACTTATCAAGCGTTTTGATTTTATAATGCCGATATATTAACCAGTATAGACACTCGTCAACACTGTCATGTCGATTTTAAGACTTTACTCTATCTGGATGTAAAGTCGTCTGTGTTGTTGTTCTTCTTCTTCCTCTACTGCTGCTGCTGCTGCTGCTGCTTTTTCTTCTTCTTCTTCTTCTCTTCTTCTTCTTCTTCTTCT
>NC_043001.1:123946275-123956275 GCF_006345805.1 Octopus sinensis | reverse complement strand
ATGAGCAAAGCAACACCTGTTGTCATATTGTTGCTGTTGAAGAAACACAACTCAAACACTAACACGAATACGCATGGATAGATAGATGGATAGATAGAGAGAGAGAGACAGAGACAGATAGATAGATAGATAGATAGATAGATAGATAGATAGATAGATCGATAGATAGATAGATAGATAGATAGATAGATAGATAGATAGATAGACAGACAGGCAGATAGACAGACAGATAGATAGATAGATAGATAGATAGATAGATAGATAGATAGATAGATAGATAGATAGATATAGATAGATAGATAGATGATAGGTAGGTAGATAGATAGATAGAGATAGATAGATAGATAGATAGATAGATAGATAGATAGATAGATAGATAGATAGATAGATAGATAGATAGATAGAGAACGAGCTTTCTTCAGATTCTCAAGTGATGAAATTCACTTACAAGCCATTGATTTTTCTGAAACCGTAGTAGTAGAAACTTGTTGAAGATGCTGTGCAGCGATACCGAAAGCGAGGTTTTAATAACAGCCATACATTGCTGATAAATGTATTTAAATTATCAGAAACAAATAAACAGAACTGGAAGAAATAACAGAAGAAATGATATGACATAGGAGAGAATAACAATGCATACTACTATGCTCACAAATACTGAGTGAAGTGGATATCTATGAAATACTGAGTGGGGAATCTATTACGTCGATTTCAGTGCTGATCCCGAAAGGATGACAGACAAAGTCGATTTCACAATTCTATATTTAAGAGATGAGGAATTATGTACACTATTTACATTAGACGGATATTTGACCCCATCTTGTTTGTTGGAGTGGATAGTGTTTTGCGGGTAGTTGTTGCTTAATAGATTGTTACTTAGCTTCGTGGTAGGTATCACAATCACTACTGATATTCTTTGCTCGATGTTTTAGGCACTGAGCAATCCATCTCTTTACACGGTATCGATGGTGGGAATTGAAGTTGAAGTATCGTCCAGTGAAGGTTGACTTGCGGTATACGGATGCCCTGAATCCATACTTGGTGCGTATTATTAATACGTCCAGGAACGCTAGCTGATTGTCTTTTTCCTTTTCCATCGCGAACTGTATGGATAGCTTTATTGAGTTCAAATGATCTGACAGCACTTAGACATCTTCTTGGTGTCATCAGCATATCGAAGCCATAGGGTTGGTTTTAGTGGTACTGATCCTAAAATCATTTCTCAAAGTATTCCTTGTATATATTGGTTATTATCGGTGATAATGGTGAACCCATAGATAAACCCATCGATATATATCAGTGCCCATACTGAAGTAGGTAGTTTCTATGCAGAAGGTCAACATTTCCATCAAGTTTCTTATTGGTATACTAGTGTGTTCTTTTAGATGGGTGTCTGTCATTAGTTTCTCTTGAATCACCGATAGTGCTTCGTCAGTTGGGAATTATCACATCTAGACTCACCATCGGGTTGGATTCAATGGGGGTATCCTTGATCAATTCTGTGAAGTGGGCGGATTTCTACACGAATGATGTTGAGTTTCCTGCTAATGGACTGATTATATCCACAAGGAGCGGCTCAGTGGATGAGATGCTGAACCTCTACAGCTCACTATAGGTCTTAATGGAATACTATCCTTGTGAATCTTAGGGAGATCATACATGTGTGGTAGTTTACTGTAGTGTTGAGTCAATTGTCTGTATTTCATTGGTGTAAAGTGATCCTCGTGCTTGATCAAGATCTGTGTCAACTTCCTCTCTGTTTTCAGAGTTGAGTCTTTCTTTACTTAACTTGGAACGTAAAGCCGGACGAAATGCCGCGAAGCATTTTTTCCAGTGTGCTAACGATTTTGCCAGCTCGCTGCCATTTCTCCAGAATATTGGTTTCAAATTTTGGTACAAGGCCAGCAATTTTGGAGATGCGGGTAGGGAGATTACAACCGGTACTTATTTTATTGACTTCAAAAGGCTGCAAGATAAAGTTGACCTCGGCAGAATTTGAACTCAGAATTTGAAGACGGATGAAATGTTGCTAAGTATTTTGCCCGTCATGCTAACAAAAATTGCCAGCTGAATGCCTTTTCTAACTAGAATATTTAAACAGTCAGTTTAGAAGTGGTCAGTGAAAACGTAGGGAAGTGAATTTGTTTTTATTTATTATGTAGATTTGTTTTGTCTGCTACAGTTTAACTTGTAAGGCTGTTTACATCTGTTAATTAGGATGGAAGGCCTTCTCGACGACATTTTACCGGCACTCACAGACTGAAGTTAGAGAGTGAGAGAGGTATCCTGAGACCAGACATCTGTTTTGAATAGTATGAAAATTATTGGACCCTGGAACACGTACTTAAGGACCACATACTGGCCTTGAACTGAGCGACGGATGAAGCCTACCATTCATATAGGCTATTGCGAGTTTTGAACTAGTATTGTAATGAGCCAGAAGTAATGCCACAAGGTATCTAAACCAAGGTTCTTTCGGTTCCGGTCACTTATCGCTCTTGGTTTGAACGCTTTTTATCGACCCGATAAAATTAACATTAAAGCTGATATTGGTTAGATTTCAGCTTTGAGCGCTGAGTGTCAGGGAAAAAGTGACTCGGTTAATTTGCTGTCTATTTGGCTTTACTTCATCAACAACATTGCAGTGTATCTCTGTCAAATTACATTTGGCTGTCAACGACGTGGAAGTTTCGTATCATACACGGAAATATTGAGTGTTAGTAAAAAGCGCACTCGTATCTTATTGACTAGTCTCTTCCATGTTTGCTTGTGCTCCATCATCTCTACAACAGTGTTTTTCTAGAAGTATATCTTCTCCTGCCGTTGCTGCACAATGATATCAACAAAGTCTGTATCTTTCCTTTTTACAATGCACTGGTGCCCATTATAATATTTGACGTAAAATTTCATCTTTCCTTCGTCAGGCATACCCCACGAACTTAGTCAACGACGTTTGATGCTTCCTATTAATAGTGCCGAGTGCGGTCTAATTGTGGTTTGACTCATCATAAAACCGTGAGTTCGTTTCTAGGACTGGGCGACGCATTTTAACTATGAGAAGTCTGTTTCGTTTGAATTTGCTCCAGTCTATTCAGCTGAAAATGACTACCAACTTAATATTCGGGCAGCCCATACACGCCTCACGCAACTGCTACATCTTTGACGTTCCACTGTGGAGCCCAGGCAGATGTCTAGTCTACTCGCGATAAGGACCTATAACAATTAGAAAAGAAAATCATTGTTGTTTCTGAATAACGGCTAAATCACCTCCCGAGATGATACGTTTGCGGTAAATGTTGCACTCTTAAAATCTTGATAATGTTTCATCTAACTTCTATCGTGATCTAAAACGACTCGCCAGAAGAAACTGACAGATACTTTACAAATTTTATTTATTTATTTATCCCTCTTGGGACAAATACTTTCAAATTCAAAGAAAGTAACATCAAATTAGCTGATTATGTGCCATTTTCAAAAATAACAGCGACATAAATACATAAATTAAATGAAATCTTTCAGTTAGATATAGAAATCGTCTCTTTGATACAGCTTTCGGGAAAGTTACCTTTCATACAATATTATTTACCTGGCCTTTATTAAAGTATGTATGTCAAGACGTGTAATACTACACTATTTCTTAAAACACCAGCAAACCTTCAATAATTTATATGCGACGTTACTATGTCGATTGGTGCTAAAAATATGATTACTCAAGTACAGAAATTTAGAAGTTCGACATAGAGTAAGCTCATTGAGAAATAGTTAAGCAGTTGAAGCCTTCCTAAGCTATACATTCTGCTGCTTTTTACATTGACTTCAATATAACTTGTCTGTCCTTGAGATATGGAGGTATTATTTACTACTTCCCTTCTACAAAGGCATTGTTTAGTCAGGTTTGTCGACTTTTTGTGTTTGTTTCGTTGGCATTCGGCCCTTTGAGATTGTTAGCGTGCAGCTGTGTCTACGTTTATGCATTTACGTTTCTACGTTTAAGGAAAAAAATAAACCAAAGAAGTTACAAGGATATCAGAAGAGAGAGACAGAGAGAGGGGAGGGAGAGACTCAGGGAGAGAGATGGAGAAAGATAATAAAAGATGGAGAAGACAGAAGAGAAAAAAAATAGAGCGTAAGAATACATGATTGAACCAAATTTATAGCTAGGAAAAATAAGACAGGAGAGGAAATTAAAGAATAAAGCAGGTCAGGTATTGAGGGTTAGTAACAGAAACAATGCAGAGATAGCAAAGCTGTTCTGGATACATACATGCATACATATATACGCACACACATATATATAAATAAATAAATAATATATATATATATATATATATATATATATATATATATATATATATATATATATAATATATATATATATATATATTATATATATATATAAATATGTCCCACTGCGTGGCACCTTAGGCAAGTGTCCTCTACTATAGTCTCAGGCCCAAAAAAGCCTTGTGAGTGGATGTGGTAGACGGAAACTGAAAGAAGCCCGTTGTATGTATGTATATATATATATATTATATATATATATATATATATATGTAGTTGTGTGTCTGAGTTTGTTCCACCATCGCTTGTCAACCAATGCTGGTGTGTTTATGTCCCTGAAATTTAGTTTTTTTGCAAAAGAAACTGATATAATAAGTACCATACTTACAAAGAATAAGTCCTGCAGTCGATTTGTTCAACTAAAGGCGCTGCTCCTGCATGGCCGCCGTCAAATGACCGAAAGAAGTGAAAGAATAAAAGAATATATCAATATATATATATATATATATATATATATATATATATATATATATATATATAATATATATATATATGTATACAGATAAATAGATAGATAGATAGATAGATAGATAGATAGATAGATAGATAGATAGATAGATAGATAGATAGATAGATATAGATAGATAGATAGATATAGATAGATAGAGAGAGAGAGAGAGAGAGAGAGAGATGTGTATGTGTATGTATGTATATATATGTGTGTATTTATATATACTATCTTTCAATGGTATTCGTAGTTTCAGAGAATGGACAGTAAGGAAATGAAAACAAAAGTGAAAATGAGTGCGTGTGAAAAATAAAGCGAACGAGAGAGAGAGACAGAGACAGACAGACAGACAGAGAAAGCGAGCCAGAACACAAGGGTATATTGAAGACATAGATCAAGTGAAATATAGAGAGGAAAATACCAAGTTGGATAGGTAAGAAAATAAGAGAGTTTGTAAGAAACTGATGGAAGAAGAAATGGTCGTAGTCGAATAGGATTTATTGGGAGAAAAACAGAGAGGTAAATTATAGAATATTGGAAGCTAAGTAAAAGATGGATGGTTGGCAGGGAGGGAAGAAGGGGTGTGAGTGAAGGAGGTTTATCGGAAGGAAAGAAAACGAAGGTAAGAAAGAAGTGAAAACGGAGATGTAAAGATATCGGAAGTAAAATGAAGATGGGTTTGCCAGGAGGTTGCAAATTGCGTTGGTGGCGGAGGTGGCGAGAGAACCGCGTGAGAATGATGTAGAGGAAGAAAAAGAGAGAGAGAGAATAGAGAGAGGCAGAGATGGGCCTAATGAATTACTGAAAACGGAACGATAGCTATATGTACTCATAAACGCATATACATACAAATATACATATATGTGTGTGCGTGTGTGTGTGTATATGCATATAAATGTAATATATACATTTATATGTATACATATGCATAAATTCCAATATACACACACATACATTGACACACATATGCATACAAGATTTAGATACATATATGTAAATATATATATAGAGAGATATATATATAGGTATATACAGGCATACATACATATATATATATATATATATATATATATATATATATAATATATATATATATATAATATATATATATATATACATATATATACATATATATATGAGAGAGAGAGAGAAAAGTTAAGACAGACAAAGAAAGTGAGTAGAGAGAGAGAGAAACAGAGTGAGAGAGAGAGAGACAGAGTGAGAGAGAGAGATGATTGCTTTTAAGATATTGATTCAGCAGAGTGTGTAAAGTATATATCAGGATTATAGCTGTCAGTTTGGTCCAGATCAGTAAGAAGCTAATAAAAGAAATAGCAGCTGGTGGTTTTATCTTTTCTGACTAAATATGTCCAGACAAGGACGGACTGCCGCAGAGGCAAACACGTCGATATTGCAATAGTTATCGATAACAAGTAATAAGTTCGAATCTTTTCAATCATGCCTAATTATTAATAGCATTTCCAAATCAAGCGGAAGGCTCGTAGCCCAGTGGTTAGAAATGGTAGAGTCCCTATCATTATGAAGTTGGTTCGAGCTATAGACTCCGGAGTGCCTTGTGTCTTTGTGGAAGCTATTTCATTTTACGTAGAACTTCTTTTCAGTCTTCTGAATATACATACCAGTGGCCGCTGAAGTTTAATCCTTCGACGAACTGGCTTATAGTCTTGTATTATCAACCTGAACACCTTGACAATCTGGCTGAGTTTCGGTCTAATGAGGCTATCGACTCGAGGTTGATTATTTATTATTAAGTCACTGAAGGCGTGGTTGTGTCGATACAATTTCGCCAAATTCTTAGTAATACGAATCAAGATAACAGTGATACGGTTTAACACCGACTGCTATTTTTGTAACGTTATTGGAGAGCACTATATGGGTGCAGTCAGCATTTTGAGTTAGGGTGGGAATTAAACATAAGCAGTCTAATCTATATATATAAATCTGAAGTTGTCTGTGTGTGGCAGGTTTGGTAGCCTTCAACTAATACTATCTCCTCCGAGACCCTGCGGCGGAAGTTGACCAAAATTGAGAGTATGATAGAAGAAGACTTGTCCGTCATTCCGTAGAAGAAATAACCCAAATCGGACCATGTTAAAACCAAAAATTATTTACATAAAAAAGGTGCTTGTTTTCAATGAAAATACCTATTTTTTACGATTTTTTGACTACTGTGTCACCATTTTTTGGTGTATTTCAACCAGAAAAATGTTCACTTAAAGAGAATAACAAGCTACATAATGGAAAATTTATACTTTTCAAAAATTCCAAACCCGAGCAACGCCGTGCGATACTGCTGTTTTTTATAAAAATCAAAATTTATGTGAAATATATTTATGCTAAATATATTTGTGTTTGCATGATACTTTGGAGTGAGTTCGTCCGGGTTCGATGATTCTTCGCTTCCTACGGGAATGCACTCTATTGCAAACATATTAGATAATGTCTACTGTGGTTTATAATTCCTACACCTAGATGCCGTTGTTGCATGATTATATAACGTAGAGTGTATGTAGAGCAAGCGTACATGAGTTATTGTCGCAAAAAAGACTCACAGGGACGGCTGTAATCTTCCATCCAGAGAATAGCTGTTTTTTCTTCGCCTTTTCTGTTGTTACAACAATGGTCTTTGTTCCTCGGATCTGACTGCTTTTATATGTAACCTATGCCCAAGCACTTCAGACTCACACGTTTCCCTTTGAAACACTCATAATGCACACATTCCTCTGTAGTGCACTTACCACGACACCCAGAGCACCCTCTCCGGGACATAGTATCTCTGGTATTTACATCAACCTGGTCAGGTTCTTTCGTTATGGTGTCGACTTGCAACCGTTAAAGCATCACGATAACAAAATGTCTATTATTTTTTTGGATTGTGCAGCCCGACTGCACGAGTCTAATAGTTAATTACATAACACATTGTTTCAGTAAGGACACGTAAAATCTGAAGTTATAATCCAACAGATTTCTCCTTATTTACCCAAAGATACTCTTTTTTACTCTTTTACTTGTTTCAGTCATTTGACTGCGGCCGTGCTGGAACACCGCCTTTAGTCGAGCAACTCGACCCCGGGGCTTATTCTTTTGTAAGCCCAGTACTTATTCTATTGGTCTCTTTTGCCGAACCGCTAAGTAATGGGGACATAAACAGAGACTCACAAACACCCACACACATATATATATATATATACATATATACGACGGGCTTCTTTCAGTTTCCGTCTACCAAATCCACTCACAAGGCTTTGGTCGGCCCGAGGCTAAAGCAGAAGACACTTGCCCAAGGTGCCACGCAGTGGGACTGAACCCGGAACCATGTGGTTGGTAAGCAAGCTACTTACCACACAGCCACTCCTGCGCCTATTAATTTTTGGATTGTGAAGCCCGACTGCACGAGTCTAATAGTTAATTACATCACACATTGTTTCAGTAAGCACACGTAAAATCTGAAGTTATAATCCAACAGATTTCTCCTTATTTACCCAAAGATATTTCCTTCTTTTATATTTAATACTATGTTACTGCGTGCCGGATAATTTCTACTCCTGTGCTTCCCCCCACCCCGTCATAGATGATTCTGTCTGCTCTGCTGAACATTTCATCAGAATTATTTCGCGTTGTAGGTGAGTATGGCACCTGCTTCTCGATAACTTCTCAGACTTCAATCTTGAAGATGCTACTTGAACTGCATTATACATTTTTTAGCAACATCATACTTCATAGGTAAATAATATCTTGATCAATCAACTGCTTAATCTATCAGCTGCTTATTATATGGGTCACATATAGTTGCCATACCTATATCCGATACATTCATCGCTCTCATTTTGTGCATAAGGTAGCTTCTTGTAATTTAAAATTCTTTGATTGCAAATGCACACCCTTCAAAGTTCGAGATAATATATCGGTTGTTAATATAGTTGTTTAGTTGCCTATATAGTTGTCGCACTGAAGTTTTCTTTCAACACAGGCATATATATGTTTTTCGCTGATATGCAGAGGGCCTTTCATTTGATGTTTCTTTGTTGTGGAGCTGCGCAAATTCCTTTCGTTCGTATTCACAATCACCAATCAAGTAATTCGCTCCACAAAGCTTCTTTCAGTTTTTGCTGATGTTATTTACCTCATTTATGTAATTTTGTTCCATGCATACAATACTATGCTTGGTGGCTTTTGGATGCTTTTGAAGTGATATTATGCGACGTCAAAGTGAGTTTAGATCGATCTTAAGCCATTGCCGCTTTGCTTTCGTTTTGAATAAAGTCTGTCAAAATATTGTTGATGTAAAAATTTCTAGGAGTTGGTAGCTGTTTCTTGAAATTCATCTACAATCCAAATCGATGATAAAGAATTTTCTATTTAGGAGAAATACTACGTAATTACACTTTCTTTTATACAAATGTCACCCATGTATTTGTTATCGTCTATTCACATTCAATGGTAGCATTTCTTAGAAGTTCACAGAGAAATAGTCAGATTATTAATGGAAATTTCTACATGACTGGCATGCGAGTTATCCTTGTTTTGCAATTAAATAAGCTTATTTTTCTTTCCAACTGCGCATCTTTATATCTTTGAGAATGTCTTAATCGCTTCAAAGTTGGTCTTTATACCATTCTAATTTTAATATATTCCTTCAGGTGACCAAATTGAAACTATGTCATATTAATGTTCCTGTCTTCAACTGAGAATATTTTGTACTCTTCAAATTTCCTCAGAAAGCAAAAAAGAGATAATTATTAGAGGGAGTCTCTCTTTCAAACATATCCTAGCTTGAAATATACCTATTACTTCATTTTATCAAAACAATGCAATTTAGTTTTGTGATTTCCTAAGATGGCGTCAGGTCGTTTAGGTATCAGAATTGTTGTATGTATATAAGTGTTGAGAGATTCTTGTTAGATGTTCATAACATTTGCCAGTATAATATCAGTTTAGTTGATTATGCACTTTGTGTTTATGTTAGGCATTTATGGATTTATTTTATGCTCCGGGAATTCGCCAGAAATTTTGCTAGATTTAAAATAATTCCTGTGTCAACTCTGGGTCCAAGGCTCGACATTCAATGTTCGAAAACTAAATTTGTACTAAAATAGAAATCCAGATTTTATGAAATCCAAATTTCCGGAATACATATTTTTTGAAAACCAAATTTGTGAGGCTAGTTGTTTTGTGAGGTCAATTTTGGTG
>NC_043001.1:123878775-123941275 GCF_006345805.1 Octopus sinensis | reverse complement strand
TTTAACTTTATTTTTGGTGTGCCAAGGCGGTGCGCTGGCAGAAACATTAGCAGGCCGGGCGAAATGTTTAGTGCCATTTCGTCTGGCTTTACTCTCCGGGTTCAAATTTTGCCTAGGTCGACTTTACTTTTCATCCTAATGCCTATTGGGTTAAAAAAGAACGGGGATGAGCTATTTGATGTTGCAATGGGGAGCTTATAGCGATGCAGGGACAGATGTTCTTGTAGGCCTCGATATCCTAGATATCCATGGGAAAGAGATAAAAGAAACCAACATAGGATTATATAGGGACGATGACGTGGGAATTGTATACAATAAAAGCGGGCAAAACATTTAGCCAATAATATCTTAGAACCACACTTGGTACAACCATTATAGAAGTCTATTTTCTAGTTATTAATATAAACCTTAGTGCCAGCAAATTTAAACCCTTCCACAAACCAAATGAAGAAGCCTCATGCATACGCACAGGCTCCAACCACCCAACATCAATCATTAAACAATTAATTAATAACGGTAAAAGTCGCAGCGATATAACCATAACCACGCCTCGTAATGGTAACAATACACCAGCGGTAAGAAGAACATATACTTGTCTGGAACCACCTGAAGATGCGCCAGAAATAGGAACACAACCAACATTCAAGCCAGGAAATATATCCGATCAAGCGGCTGTAGAACCAGAGATTTTTTCTTTCAGGATTTCGGAAAGACGATTCGTCACATCCCTGGCCAAGCACGTGTGGCACTTCAAAGTTGAAAGGTTCCCACACGATATCAAGTGGAGGATTATAGAACGGCCGGGATCCTACATTAACGGGAGGGAACGCTGCATAGCTTTGCATATCTGAGCGGGCAATAATCTTCCAAAGACTGAAACAAATAAAATGTGGATTCGAGTCCCATGGCTGGTTGTTAACAATTTTTTCCATTTTGTGAGAGTTAATTACCCAACGATTCTGCTGTTCTATCGGCGTCTCTGCGTTCGAAAATAAATTATCATCTTATTTGTATCTTACTATACACATTTCTTCGCTTATAAAAAAATCAAATGTTTGTTTATATTTATATATACGTGGTTGTACATTTAGCTTTAAAAGTGTCTAAAAGGGGGATCAATTTGTTAACGGGCAGTTTGGATTAATGTTAAAGTACTTGGCCGGGGTCTTCAAGGGATGTGGGTTGGAGTTCAACGGCTGTTTGTAAGCGTATTTATCCAGGGTTTCCGCCTTCGAAAATAAATTATCAATTTACTTGTATCTTATGTCGTGTGTGTGTGTGTGTGTGTGTGTTGATGTATGTATATGTATACATATTAATATCCTAGTGATTAGGAAGATAGATTTATGTGATCACTCAGGATTCTGTGAAATCAAACATAATATCTACCAAAAACTATATCCGCGCTTACATATAATAAAAGTTACAGAAACGAACATTGAATCCATGTCTAATTTGTACCTCTGAAATCTATAAAATATACTTCCAGCTCTTTTTAGTCCTTTTTTATTATTAGTTTCATTAGAATTACTCATCAATGTAAAAGACCTGCTTATAAGTCGGCGAGCTAGCAGAATCGTTAGCATGGCAGTTCGGGCGCTTAACGACATTTCGACCTTCTCCATGTTCTGAGAACAAAATCCGAACGAGGTCGACTTTGCCTGTCCTCCTTTTGAGGTCAACATAATAAGTACTAGTCGAAGACTGGGGTCGATGTAATCGACTCATCCCTTCTGCGAAAATGTTGGCCTTATACCAATATTTCAGATATGTTAATTTCTTAACCGCGTAATTTTGCCAATGATATTTATCATCCATTTCAACCTAGGAATCGTTTGTGGATCACGCAATTAACGACAAATATACTAGAACATTTTTTTTTTTCTCCAGCACTGTACTTAAATGTATTGTAACACTCTTATATTGCGTAATACCATAATCAAATTTAAACCTGATATATAACATTGTTTTAGTATTTAATGAAAACATTTAGATCGATTTATAAATAGAAACACTTTAAATAATTTATATCTTTTATATATATTCATTTTATATTCACTTATTTTGCACTTTACTTTACTTATTTCATAGATCTAAACCGATTCCTTTACTCGTAGTCATCTTAAATACTAAAATATTTATATTTTATAAATGTTTACTTCCTAAGAACTAGTACATACGATAATTATTATCCTTTCTCCACATAGTTTCTGGAATTATTTTCATTATTTCCATTTTACAATTGCATTGCTTTCTAACCACACTAAGTGATTTACAATATATAGCGGAGCTAAATTCACTTTCACTTAATGTAATGATTTCTACTACATTCTCATCTTTTACGACTTTCATAACATAACTATATTACCTTTAAACCAATGACCAGACAAAAACATTTGCATGTAAACAACCGCTCCGTAATTAAGACATCTTTGTTCTATCATTAATTTTAAGATATTTCTGATATATAAATCTTATCATATACACGTTTTCTTGTATCATTTTGTCTAATCTTTAATATATGATAACTCATTTAACTAGATACAGGTTCATTTTCATCCAAATAATAATTATGTGCGTATGCAATGTGTGTCTGTGTGTGTATTCGTTTTTTTTTTTTTTTTTTGCCAAATAAACATACACTATATCTTCGTTCTTTACTCGTTTATTACTGTTCTTATTCTAACTCGTGTCCATCCTCCGGAAATCTTTTGTCACATATCTGTAACCGCTTCAGCGACACTTTCTATCTTCGTGAGTGCTCTTGCTCCAGTCATTTCATGAAATATGAAAATGAAATAAGTGGGGCAAGAGCACACACGAAAACGGAAAGTGTGTGTCGCTGAAGAGGTCATATATGTGTGACGAAAGATTTCTGGGCAATGGACATGAGTTAGAATAAGCACAGAAATAAACGAGTGAAGAACGAATATATACCGCGTGTGTTTATTTGGCAAAAAAATAATGACCAACATCCCGAAATAAAACAATATCTGTTTCAAGACACGATTTCACATTGAGTCTTGTAACACAAATTCATAAACGTATGTATATATAATTTTTATCCTTAAATTATTAGTCTAAACGATTTGAGAGCTTCTATTTGACTAACTTCTTCGAAATTATTACCCATATTTATATATTAAAACTGTTTATTTTTATGTCGCGAACTCTTTGAACTGCTAATCTTACCCTATTGTTCATCCTTTCCTTCCTCTCAAATACGCTATTTTCTTCTCTACATATCTTTATACCCAACATCTTCCCAGTGTGGATACAGCTACACACATTGAATTACAGATACGTGCACACATTCAGGCACACACATTTATATCTTTTATACTATGCAAGAACATAAAACAGGTCACAATTTAATTTAATGCATTTATTTAGTGCATTCTTTATTCAATCCGTTTAATTATATTTGTATCACCGACAAATCACATTTCATTCTGTGCTCTAGTAATTGTTTCTAAGAGAACAGAACGAAAACTATGCATACATACATACATACATACATACATACATACATACATACTACATACATACATACATACATATTACAGATTGTAGAGTGTTTTATTATTTCGTAAAACTCACTGTAAAATATAATACAATATGGTATTTATATATATTTATAATTGCACTATATGTTTGATAAACTTTATAAAATGTTCTTATGTATATATATGTGATATATATATATGTGTGTGTGTGTGTGTGTGTGTGTATGTGTGTGTGTGGGTGTGTATGTTTGCGTGTGTGTGTGTGTGTGTGTGTGTGTGTGTGTTTATGTGTGTGTGTGTGTGTGTTTTTGGTATTTTCATACATTTTTATATCCTTTCATGATTTCTTCATAACGATGGTAATATTTCATATAAAAAAAATATTTTCAATGTTCTTTTATATCAGATTACTCGATAAAAAATACTATTTTCATTTTTTTAGCTTGTAATATTCAAGAAGTAGCTACATGCCCACATCGGCTTAATTTTTGCCTCCGCTTGTACTATATTATAGAGTTAGCACACCTCTAATTTAATTACCCCTTACAGTCCATTCTATATTTAGATATCTTATACTTACAGTCTTGTAATGAGGAAAATAATCCTGGTTTTGATTTAATATAAACTATGTAGTCAGTAAAATAATGGCCGAGGAGAGCATCTGACATTAATTAATTCATCACCAACAACTGCAACTTAACTGTCAACACCCAATTGATTTAACTCTAAAAGGTTTTAGAATTTATGCTGCATAAAATCTTATAAATAAAATAAAGATAAATATAAATTAACTATGAGACCATTCCTTTTTTTTCTTTTTTTTTTTGATCCCCAATATTCTTCTCTGCTCCTCTCTAAATGATAACAGGCTTTAGAAATATATTTTCCCATAATTTCATGCTGCCACAAGCATAGCAAAGCAAAGAGATGTAAGTGTTTTGGCTTCTAGTACTGATGTAAATTTTGCTAAAAATGGTTTATCCTTTATATTGGAATTCTATATGGTCGTCTGCACTTGAGAAGAATGGTTGCTTTCAAATTTATGTAAATTTTGCAATGATCGATTAAACGAAGGCACTTGAAACGGCCGTAATGCATTGATAACTGGACATCATTGTTACTTATTTGCTTTTCTAAATCTAACTTCGAGTTGCGTGGACTATACCGAACTGGGTTGGTGCCTCGATTTAAGTACCTAATTCAACTGAATCTTAATTATGTATGTATATATATCTATATCTATATCTATATCTATCTATCTATCTATCTATCTATCTATTATCTATCTATCTATATAATATATATATATATATATATATATATATATATATATATATATATATATATGTATGTATGTATGTATGTATATATGTTTGTATCTATGTATGTATGTATGTATGTGTGTATGAATGTATGTATGTATGAATATGAAGTGGGTGAATACATGTGTGTTTCTGTTTGTTGATGCGAGTACACACACACACACACATATATATATACATGTATATATATATATATATATATATATATATATATCCATCTATATGCGTGTGTGTTTATGTACACGTAATAATATGAATATATAATCTACACCCGTACATGAAATATAGAAAATACGTTATCCTTACGTCATATGACGGGTAAAATTTGAAGTATAGTTTTCCTTCCATGAGTGGTATCAGAAAATATGGCCTACATGCATAAATTATGATTTGAATTTTACCAAGTTTCTCACTGACTTGTACAAAATGTTGAAATGGACATTAATTTTCAAAACGAAAATTTTTATTGCCTTAAATACAATTAATAGAAAAAATTTCTAATTTGTATATTCGCTATAAACATAGTTTTTTTTCTCTAATTTTTATTAATATAATCGCAACCTTCTATTCCTGCTTTGCATATACAAATGTGTATTCTTCATAAAGTTACATGACACGCATCGTGCGTCTCATGTATTAATTATTTCTGTATATCCCCTTTGCTTTCTAAATATGTCTCCTATGTAAGCGTGTGCTTGTATGCGTCATCACCTATTTAGTGTGTGTCAACTACGTAGCTTGTCTCATCTTTATGAACTCTTTAGATGCCTTCAATTTGAGCATTGCTTTAATTTCTTTAATTTCTGACGTTAACTCTTTCTGTATCCCTATTTTCCTCGTTATCTTTCTCACTCAATACGATGTAAAGCGTGACTGGAGAAAGCGACCAGCTAACATTTATATCGGCTATTCATTATACAGAGATTACTGCTTTTACATTACAAGTGCTAGCCCAATTCCTAAATAATTTTCTCACATTTACCCAATGTTTGCAGTCGTTCGTTTATATAAGACGTCATATATAACTTATTCTTTCATATGAAAACACACACAAAAACAGGTTTAATACTAGGAACTATTTCAGTGTTTCTCTATCATTAATTAAGACATGACGAACGAACTGCACCGTCGAAAATCTTATTTGTCGAGTGATTGGAAACAATACTACTTTTATTGTGCTGGGAAATAGACCAAAATAATCACACGCAGAAATACGTGATTCGCAGATTTCAAAAACAATGGTTAGCTGGATCCTATTTAGATTATATCGATAAAGCTGTAAACTGTTTTCAGAATTAACCCCACAGAATCATAAGGACAATTTAGTTATCAAAATGGAATCCATCTCGTATTCCATTGAATATTTTAACAGTCAATTAATCAATGAAATGTTACTTATATTACACGAATGCAATAAATATATAAAGCCCATAAAAATATAGCTGATTTTCCCGACAGAATCGTTTGTCTATGGGAGACATGTAATGATTCTAAAGAATACGCACATATATTTTACGACATCCGTTCACAAAATTCTGACACATATACATACGCTTTTCACCAGCATGAACTTACTAATGTGAGTTCTGTCTGCCACAAAGAATTCTGAGAAACTAATTAGATAGTTCATATTGGTTTATAATCTTGGTTTCCACAAATACATGGATAGTGCAAAGCAGCGAAACGACATGTCGTTTTGTATAGATTAATTATATCTCCAATTGGAAATGTAAATATAAAAGAATCTCAGCTTTATTAAACCCTCCAGTACATGACAAATCAGAAACAGCATCTTGCAAACAAAGGCGAAACAAATCCTTCAGTACAGTCTAATGAGGTGCGTGATATTCAATGTTTCTCTGATTGGAATACAAATGCCAATTAGGTTCCAGGGTAAAAATCTTTATAATGTGAGTGCGTATAAAAAAAAATTAAAACAATCGCTAAAAGCCAACACAATTCAGCTTACTTACAAACAAAACCACGTATTATCATAAATTATATTATGGATTACATATTTTCCTATACGCAAGCTTTCTAAAACTGGGTTCAGTGAGAATATTATGCAGTTCTTTTATTAAAATTCCATTAACATTTATTTAATGAAATATAGTGTTCACCTTTCTTAAAATAATATATTGTTTCAATATTAATAAAATCTTTCTTTGAAATAATTTTTATTACTTTTAATAGGATTCTGTGAAATTTTTGGAAAACTTTGTAAGGGTTCTGCAGCAATATGTAATCCATTTTCAAAGAAATCAAAATCATTTTCTATACCATAGCTACAAAATTCAGTTGTGGGTTTTAATCATGCTGTCAAGAAGGAAAGACAATGAGCATAACAATTTGCAGAACCTCCTGTGGGATGACGGTATATTCAAACGAGAGATTTTGCTCAAGTGCTTACAGACAGTGGATTCTTCCAAACGAATTCAAGGTCTCAGATGGTTGTGTTATACTGCATTAGAGATTATGTCTACCACCCATGTGGACAATGGGAATATTTGAAGTCAGAATGCAAAGACTAAATGTAGATTGTACGATAAATTTAGAATAGGTAATATTTTAACGTTCTCGAAACGATGAAAGTCAAATTTCGCCTCGGTGAGATTTGAACTCACAAAGCAGTGACTCAGAATGAATACCGCGATGTATTCTATCCGACACTCTAACGACTGTATACATTTCTTTGGCAAAAGGCGGCGAGCTGGCAGAAAAATTAGCACGCCGGGCGAAATGAGTAGCCGTATTTCGTCTGCCGTTACGTTCTGAGTTCAAATTCCGCCGAGGTCGGCTTTGCCTTTCATCCTTCGGGGTCGATAAATTAAGTGCCAGTTACGCACTGGGGTCGATGTAATCGACTTAATACCTATGTCTGTCCTTGTTTGTCCTCTCTGTGTTTAGCCCTTTGTGGGTAATAAAGAAATTGGTATTTCGTCTGCCGTTACGTTCTGAGTTCAATTTCCGCCGAGGTCGACTTTGCCTTTCATCCTTTCGGGGTCGATAAATTAAGTACCTGTTACGCACTGAGGTCGATGTAATCGACTTAATCCGTTTGTCTGTCCTTGTTTGTCCCCTCTGTGTTTAGCCCATTGTGGGTAGTAAAGAAATATATATAAATTTATTTGGCAACAACGGGAAAATATAATTGTCCAATTTATGAATGCCTAAATATCGGTTTCAAATTTTGGCACAGGGCCAGTAATTTCGGGAGAGTGGGTAAGTCGATTACATCGACCCGTGCTCAACTGATGCTTATTTTAGCGATCCTGAAAGCGTGTAAGGTAAAGTTGAACTCGGCAGAATTCGAACTCAGAACGTAAAGATGGACGAAATGCAGCTAAACATTTTGACCACTGTGCTAACGATTCTTATTTCTTTATTGCCCACAAGGAGCTAAACATAGAGGGGACAAACAAGGACAGACAAAGGGATTAAGTCGATTATATCGACCCCAGTGCGTAACTGGTACTTAATTTATCGATCCCGAAAGGATGAAAGGCAAAGTCCACCTCGGCGGAATTTGAACTCAGACCGTAGCGGCAGACGAAATACGGCTACGCATTTCGCCCGGCGTGCTAACGATTCTGCCAGCTCGCCGCCTTCGAGTGCCTACACATTACGTGCGATGCTGAAATTTACTGAAATGTTTTCCTTTGCTGACATAATTAATTTATTCTAATGTCCACCTCGTATCACAATACAAACTGCGATGGAGTGACCAGGAAATATACGTTTCATCACATCATTTTCAATTGGAAGACGAGCACAGAAAGTACTTGTAAGAAGAAATATGACTAATTTGTATAAAGAAGTGAACGGAGACTGTGTACGAAATAGTGCAATGTTGCTTCTGTCAACAGCCATTGTTTTTATTAATGTTTAGCCCTAGCTCAGGCTTGATTAAGAGATATATAACTTAAGGCGTTACAGCACTACTTGTTCCATCATTTGTCTTGCAGCACTGTGTGAGGGCAGAGGTACATATTTTTAAGTGTTTTTTCTTTTTGTGGGAGAGTGTGTGTGATCCATATCTTGCTAGGAGTATTTTCATAAAAACAGAAATGTAGATGGCGCCATTGCGTTTGACTCTTTCCTTCAACTGGCAATTTAACACAGCAAGCTGTGTCATTCAATTAGTGTAAACACAATCTTGTTGATTTTGATGTTATTGTTGCTGTTAATGCTTACTCTTAAATCTGCCATATTTAAGTAAAAATAATCCCAATTGCATTAATACGAACCCCATTACTCAATCTTATTTGACAACATTATGTTTTTTTCTTTAGTGAAAACGAATGGCTTAGTACTTAGGATATTCGACTCACCATTGCAAGATCGTGAGTTCAGTTCCTGGCGACACGTTGTCTCCTTCAACAAGACACTAAGGGCACACGTGTTTGTGGAGTGCTCAGCCACAAGAACGTTAATTTCACGTGCAGGCTGTACCGTTGATCGGATTAACTAAAACCCTCGTCGTCGTAACCGACGTAGTGCCATTTATTTATTTATTCATTTATTTTATTTTTAGGCACTAGAGAGTGAAATGAAAGACATAGTCTAGTATTTCTTGCTGATTGGCCGGCCTCAGAGACCTATCATTGGATTGCATATAAACACATTTAACTGGTATAATTTTAAGAGAATCGGGTAGAATCCTTCAACTCTCTACGCTATGAGTTCAAATACCACCGGGCTCAATTTCATCATTTCAGAATGGATAAAATGCACAAATCCAAGGCTGTGGATTGCCGGAACTTTGAGAAGGCGAAGTAGGAAATCTTGCCGGATGTGCCCTGGTTTTTGCATTCTCACGGTAAAGGCTATGATGACGCAGGTATGAAGCTGTATAGTTGCATGACGGCGGTTTTTTTCTTCACAGAAACAGAGGTGATGTGGAGAAGTGAACCTTGCATCTATAGAATACTGCCAGTCTTCTTAGAATAATCTTGCACTTTCATGGACAGAAATACGGTCAGTTTTGACTGATGGGGGATGCATCTTGAGTTGGTCGAAGAATATTAGTGGGGCATAGAACAGAAATATGTTATGCGGCTTTCCTCCATGATTAGTAGGAGACAATAACAAAATACAATATTACGATTAAATACGAAGATTTTCAACATCGTATATTACGGAAACGTAATTAGGAATTAATAATTAAGAATGGCCAAGAGTGGATGCGATATTATCTACAGGCAGAAACATAGGTGTGTGAAGGAATACTTGATAGTAACAGGTGTTTCGCAAGTTGATTTAATACGGTGAAGACGTGACAAGTGATATTGAATTTCGAAGAATTTCCGGTACTTTATTAAGTGCGATCAAAGTGTATCAGTAGGAACAATGATATATATTGGTTAAATGGCCAAAGTTCACACTTTTACTGGTGTTAGGACAACTCCCCTTACACCAACACACTCACAAATACATCATGTGTGCATACATATGATATGCACACATGATATATGTATGTGTGTGTGTGTACGTAAGTCTATATATATTTATGCTTTGTTAATGATTCCTTGTTAACGATATCATTTCCTTTATGACCTTACATTACAATGTAATAATCTCTATTCAAGCCTAGCATATTGGTAACAATATATTACTCGCCCTCTTCATATATGTGTGTGAGTGTATGTAGTATATATATGTATAAATACATGTATGTATATATATATATATTATATATATATATATATATATATACGGGTGTGTGAGTGTGCGTGCATGTGTGTGTGCGTGTATGCGTGTGCTTGTGTGTGTGTGTTCAAAATGATAAATCTACACTATATGAGATATTGCAAGTCAAAAGTTGTACACAAATGATTTAATCATATTCATTCATACAATTGTATATATATATATATATATATATATATACGCACATATGTACATACATACATACATACATACAAACATACATATATATATATATACATATATATATATATATATATATATATATATATATATATACGCATATATGTATATACAAATGTATATACACTCGCAAACATATTTGCATAGGAAATATAATGTACAGAATACTAAGAAAGAAATACATAATTTTTTAACTCGACAGTTGTTTCACGTAGCTCAGATTTTCCTCATAATTTGTAGCTAGATGGTGCAAACGGTTTTGGGTATGCAACCAGTAAACTGTTGCGTGGAGATCTTATCATTAGTCCGGCATCCTTCACCAAAAGAAAATTGACGAAAACAGTTCATATAATAGCCTCAGAGTTTTAAAATTTGATGAATAAGAGTAAGAAGAATAAAAGCAAAACCTGGGGAGATGGGTTGCATTTCTATGACATAGGAGGAATGAACTGCGGTAAAATAGATAAAATGGGCAGACGAGTGGAGAAGGTAAAGTTAACACCAGTGTTGTGGAATGGAGCGCCACAACACCTTGTTTATCAATTGATTCATATGTTCTATTATCATATGCATACATACAAAAACACACACACACACTTCGAAGAGCATGTCTTTACTGCGAAGGGCATGTCTGAGAGGACCACGAAAATAGTAGTGGCCCCATACATATATGTATATATATATGTGTGTGTGTGTGCATATGCACATACATGTGCACATGCAAATATGTTTTATTGTTCTCTCTCTCTCTCTGTCTATATATATATATATATATATATATATATATATATATAGTTAGGGAGAGAGCGACAGAAAGAGAGAACTATAGAATATATCTGGATATCGACATGTATGTAGGTATACTTCATTCTTTATGTGAAATCGTGTGTCGACAGCGAGATATGTTTTGTAGTTGCTTTGCAGAGTACATTGATTTAATATGAAGTTACACAATCGCAAACATACAAAGTTTTTCACACTTTTGTGTTTATAAATGTGCACATTTATAGGCGCAGGAGTAACCGTGTGGTAAGTAGCTTGCTAACCAACCACATGGTTCCGGGTTCAGTCCCACTGCGTGGCATCTTGGGCAAGTGCATTCTGCTATAGGCCCGGGCCGACCAATACCTTGTGAGTGGATTTGGTAGACGGAAACTGAAAGAAGCCTGTCGTATATATATACACACACACACACACACATATATAATTCACTCAACTACTTATATATATATGTATATATATATATATATATTATATATATATATATATATATTATATATATATATATATATAGTATATATATACATATATATATAAGTAGTTGAGTGAATTGTCCTAGTATGGATAATTCGGTTAACCGATACCCGGGTAGCATATTTACGTCGGAAAACACGGTTGAAGCTACATGCCAGGGGCAGAAATCACATGCTTTCGTGTGGAAATTTGTGTGTTTTTTTACTATAAATAAATGAGAGAATGGAGTCGAACGACGATTTAACAAAATTCCTTTATTCTCGACATATGTTTCGAAGACTGCATATTCTTAATTCCGAAGGAATAAAGGATGCATTATGCCGCCTTCTCATCAGGAAAGACAAGGAACTTATGTCAGCATCATGACGAACAAAAACTTTTAGATGACTGCCCACACGGAGTCTATAGTGATAATGAGTGTTTCTTTAAAATATTCCGTTATAAGCAGTGACCTCAAAATTGGTTGGATGGAGAATATTCTAAAAAGTTCAAGAGTTCAAAAAGGTTAAAAAAAGGACAGCAATATAACTTTCAAGCTGGAATGGTCCATATTGTCTGTATCCTTTCCTTTTGATAAGAGCAGAAAACATTGTGGCGTCTGTAATTCCGAGCTTTTCTATATACTTTTCACCAAATTCCCTTTGGTAAACACAATGGCAGAAAAATCCTATAGGCGCATGCACTGGCAGAATCACACCTTCCACTCATTTGAATGAGGATTAATATAGATAACCTCCTTGAATTTAATAATTTGGTTCCACTCCTACAACAGCACCATAGACACATTTTTTATACCCCGTTACATGAAGGCCTACTACCAAATTTCGTTGGGATATGTTTTACCTTTGTCTCTCTACCTCTCCTCCTCTCTCTGTCTCCCTCTCTCTATCATAAGTACAATCAAACACACAGACACAAACCTGTCACTTCACCACTATATGTATTTGGCATTTATCCCCTCACACACTCAATCAGGCACACACAAACACACACATAGACACGAATGCAGTATATATACATACACACATATAGGCACTCAATCTCATTAGCAAAAGCAAACAACAACGCACCCCCATACATACGACTTGCACTCTGTCACCTTCCTAATCTTAGAACTTTCCCCTTCCATCCATTTTTGAACTCTTGAACTTTTTAGAATATTCTCCATCCAACCAATTTTGAGGTCACTGCTTATAACGGAATATTTTAAGAAACACTCATTATCACTATGGACTCCGTGTGGGCAGTCAACTAAAAGTTATTGTTCGTTATGATGCTGACATAAGTTCCTTGTCTTTCCTGATGAGAAGGCGGCATAATGCACCCTTTATTCCTTCGGAATTAAGAATATGCAGTCTTCGAAACGTATGTCGAGAATAAAGGAATTTTGTTAAATCGTCGTTCGACTCCATTCTTTCATTTATATATATATATATATGTATGTGTGTGTGTGCTTGTGTGTCTGTGCTTGTCCACCTAGCATTGCTTGACAACCGATGCTGGTGGGTTTACGTCTCCGTCACTTAGCGGTTCGGCAAAAAAGAGACCGATAGAATAAGTCCCGGGGTCGATTTGCTCAACTAAAGGCGGGGCTCCAGCATGGCCGCAGTCAAATGATCGAAACAAGTAAAAGAGTAAAGAGTATTTATATACGAATATGTTTGTTTGTGTGTGAGTGTGTGTGTATGGGCGCGTGTGTGTGAGTGTGTTTATGTGAGTGTGTGTGGGAGTGTTTGTGTTTAATATCAGATCAGCACGACTCTACATCACTGAAATGTTCACCGAAGCCGAACATTGCAGATACACACACACGCACGCACACACATACTATCAGCGTAAAGACAATGTCATAGAAACATTAAAATGGCTGCTATGTACCTTGTTGGCGGTGCTAGGTTGATCATTATTATATGTAACAATTATGGCTGCGTGTTGTAAATATAATTTGCGATTCGAATCGTTAATTTTATAGATATATCTATTTTATAGCTAATCTTTCGAATATATGAGTATTTCTTGTTGCGTGTTTGTATATATGTGTGCATATGTATGTATGTATGTATGTATGTATGTATGTATGTATGTATGTATGTATGTATGTATGTATGTATGTATGTACGTATGTATGCATGCATGCATGTATGTATGTATGTATGTATGTATGTAGGTATGTATGTATGTATGTATGTATGTATGTATGTACGTATGTATGCATGCATGCATGTATGTATGTATGTATGTATGTATGTATGTATGTATGTATGTATGTATGTACGTATGTATGTGGATATGTATATGCATGTGTGTGTGTAAATATGTATATGTACGTCTATGTATAAGCTTGATAGAAGAAATAGCTCAATACATAAATACATATCCGTTTAATTAATTTCTGCATGCATACATACATACATAAATACATAAATACATATATGTATGTAAATATATCGCACACATTTTCTATAAAAAGAATAGGAAATTATAGTATTGAAACACTTTATGCCAAGTGACTACACAGAACATACTCAAGAATATGAAGGATAATTAGAAAATATTGAAGTATCAACAGGTAAAAGAAAAAAAAACATTTTGATGATTAGTAATTTTCGAAAACGATAAAACGGCTATTTCATATTTGTTTACAGCACTTGAATAATATGTAAAATATAGAATACTCTTATTATTTGATATTCGGTTTGTATGCATTATAAATATTAGCAGAAAGTAAGTAGTTAGTTTCTTTTATAAAGTGTTATAATCATACTTCTAATACTTGTTTTAGTCTATTATTTAACCTTTAAAACCTGAATTGTCTTCTTTTTATATACGGGAAAGTGTTTTTAGGATTAAATTGGTTCAGGTGTGAAGTGATAATATCGACATTACAGGTGGGAAATGTATAGATTATAATCAGAATTCTGAAAACCATTTCGATAGTAATTTGTTTAATTTCTTAAAGTGTCAAATCATATTTCGATTGCGATTAACAATTATTGTGAAACAAGATTCTTTTCTTTTTCTGGAATAAATAGTAAAATGATTATTAGTGATTGAAGCAGTATTAGTACAAAAAGGCAATCTTTATATCCAAATTCACGAGTATGTTTTGTTAGAAGGCTGGATATTGCGGTGGAGTATAAAAGCATACATATATATCATAGTAGATCAGGATCTCTTAATTTGTGTGCACTGGACTTCGTCCCCAATGGGCTTCTGGTGACCACAAACTAAACACATCTCGCTGTCACTATATATATATACGATTTCAGTGTTATTCCTGTCACTGATTTCGCAACTAGCCAGCGGGTTTACGATATCAGAATCGTTATACTGTGTTTTAACGGTCAATTTACATGATGGATCATATTTGATACTATAGTTATGGAAGTTTTATTTTTTGAGTTTCAATGAGGAAATAGTTAAATTGATTTAACTTGTCAAGTTTATAATTTTAAGTAAAACGTTGTTTGAAAACTTGTATCTAATATTATTATTTTGATCTACCAAACACAAATGAAAAGCTATTTTACGTGCTCGTAGAGTCGACAAACGTTTGATGTAAATGCAGATTTGTGGGGGTTTTATTGCTACGCAAACACAAATTCGCAATCAACATTTTGATTTATCATTGATGTGCTAGTAAGAGTGCTAGTATGCATTGTAAAAGCAAGCAATATTTGTGGAGAAAAATCGAGAGAGACCCAGAATGTTTTAAAGTTTTTAAACGAAGGTTTCAATAAAACATTATCAAGCCTTTCTTTATTTGAGTTTACATGTGAAGGAAACTACAATGCAATGTATAATACTGTCAGCCAAAATGAACAACGGAAAGGATAAGTGGATACTTTCAGCTATTGAAATATTCCCTAAAATGGGAATGTATGCTTGGTAAATTTTGAGGATGAGACATAAAAGAATCTGAAATCACAGTTAGTCATGACTTTAAACGTAGCTAAATGGATAGTATATGTTGATTACTTTTAACACATTCTTGTTAATTATTCAGTTCCATGTGACCCATGAAAACAATACATCAAATCTCAAATATATTCTGAGGAAATTATACATTCACAATTATATATTTGGAAGAAGAACTAAAATAGTAACGCTTACTTTATGGAATGAATTAAATGTCAGTCGAGTCTTTTATTTGTATACTGAGAATTTCTCAATTTTACTACAAGCTGATAAAAATTTAGTAGATAATCAGATGGCTGAAACTACTAAACGACTGTTTAATGATATAAGGACCGAATATTCATTTGTGTCCCTTTGTGATGATATTCTTCGGAAGAAAGGAGCCGAGCTTTGTTTGGGAATGTGTAGTGCTTCTGGAATGAAAACGCTGAAACGGGAATTGAGAAAGATACATTTCCATAGACAAAACGGAACTATATCAGATATGTCTATTTTGAGGCTGGGAATACGATAATCTCGTATACAGACCGAATAATTGATTAAGCGAGTTAGATATATTTTCAAGGTTGACATTGCTTCTAAAATGCTTAGAAAGTCATTTTATTCGAAAAAGACACGCTGACATTGATATTACTTGGTTGGTAGATGCAATACAATCATTTGAAGTTTCTAGAGTTACGTTAGCCTAGAGAGTAGTTGATTATTCTTCAGATATTCGACGTAGTTCAGTGACAGTGATACGATGAAACACATAATCGTTTTCCATTTCATATATTATCTACTTATCAAGCTAACCAGCTGCTAATTTATCTGTCTGTATATCTATTTTTCAATCTATCTCTTTATCTCTTTCTCTCTCTCTCTCTCTCTCTCTCTCTCTCTCACTTTCTCACCGACTCTATTCACATAATATTGATATATATATATATATACATATATATATATATATATATATATATATATATATATATATATATATATATATCTGTGTGTGTAAATGTATATGTATGTATATATGTATATACATGTATATTTATATATATATATATATATATATATATATATACATACATATACATACACATATATATATATATATATATGTATATATATATATACGTTTGTACATTTCATTCTTACATACTTACAAGCACAAACACACACACATACACACACACACACACACACACACAGTTTTCGGAGTAAATCCAATTACAAAACAAATCAAACAACGTGCCGCCAAAATTTAAATTAAAATTTTAATTACCATTGCGATTATTGAACTATAATAATGTGAACAGAATTTACAATAGAATCGTAAACAAATTCTAGAAATAATTGACGTAGCAAATATCTCGATTGAGCAAAATGAATCAAGAGAATTTTATATATACAGAATTGCAATGATATTTTCCCTCTTTCTTCCTCTTTCTTTTCTTCTCTCTCTTTTCTCTTCTCCTTCCCTCTCTCTCTCTCCCTCTCACTTTATATATATACACACACACAAATACATATATATGCATATGCATATATATATAATGTATATATATATATATATATATAATATATTTACATATATATATATATATATATATTTACATATAATATATATTATATATATATATTATATATATATATATATATATTATATAATATATATATATATATATATATATATACATATATACATGTACACACACATACACATAGGTGTGTCTATGTGTGTCTGTGTGTAGATATATACGTACACACACATGTATATGCATATATTGCATCTGCGAATTAAGTATTCTACATAAATATACAAATACATACATCAACACACGCATATCTATACATATTTACAATACATACATACATACAAAGATATATATATATATATATATATATATACATATATATATATGTATATATTTATACATACATATATATATATATGTATGTATGTATGTATGTATGTATGTATATATATATATATATATATATACATACACTATATATATCAGTTTAGGTATACAGCTACAGAGCATACGCTATGATACGTAAATGTGTATATGTGTGTATGAATGTGTATGCATGTATAATATATATTGTTTGTGTTTGTGTTGTTTCTGTCTTTCTTATTAATTATGCTACTTTGCATCGTCATCTTTAACAGCAGCTGGGAGACCAATTCGTTCTTTTTAATAGATTAATGTTTGAGGCATCACATGGTTACCGACTTAGAGCCAGATAAAATGAAGCCAATAGGTTTTCAAAATGATATTTAGTATAGACACAAAGGAACATATAATTTAGAGATAGATGATGTGCTCGATTTTATAGAATCCATAACTGGAGTGGTAGTTTATTCAAGGAAAGTATTGACAAATCGTACCCTGGTATGGTTGATGGAATCCCAGGCACTAAAGAAAGGAACAGACGTAGAGCCAACAGGAAAAACACAGAAACTATTGTCAAAGCATACAGCCAGATCTGGCTAAAAGGAGTAATCGGTGGATCACTGGAATGTTGTTTAGTGAAGTTATGTGGTTTAGTGGCTAAGGTATTCAGCTCACGATTGTAAAGTCCTGAGTGCGATTCTAGGCAGTGCAATGTGTCCTTGAGCAAGCCAATATATTTTACGTTACTCTGATCCATTCGGCTGGAAAATATGAGTTGTATCAGTAATTCAAAGGGGCTAGAGTTGTCACATTCTGTGTGACTCTGAAACTACGTTAAAGGCACACATGTCTCTGGCGTAGTTACCCACTTGCACGTTAATTACACGAGCAGGTTGTTCCGTCGACCGAATCATCTGGGACACTCGTCGTAACCGACGGTCATCCAGGAATAGACCAAACCAAATCTGGTCATTTAGATGAGGATGTACGGTTATAACCATCCAAGGATACGATACTGACGATGTGTGTAAGTATTGTGAAGCTAAAAGGACATCTTTCATAAATCTATTACTTTAAAACAATATATATTTTATATACATCATTTCGGTATTTTCCTCCATTTCTACTTATGCTCTTTACTGGAAAGAGAAAGCGAGTGCGAGAGAGGAATGAGCAAGGAGTGAGATGAGAGGGAGAGAAGAGAGAGTGACAGAAAGAAAGAAAGAAAGAAAGAATGAAAGAAAGTAAGAAAAACAGACAGAGAGAATTGCAATAGCAACCGGGTGGTGCTTATTTACAGTTGTAAATAACGTGCAATTGTGTGTGACAAGGACATAGCACACCAGCTCCCAGTCCCGTATTGGGACCTTGAGCTTACTTCCATAAGAACAACTTAATCACTAAGGTACGTGCTTACTACAACAACAACTACTTCTACTACTACTACTACTACTACTACTACTACTACTACTACTACTACTACTACTATAACTACTACTACTACTGCTGCTGCTGCTGCTACTTATGCTACTAACACTACTATACAACAAAAGCTATAGACACAGCAAACGTATTAACCCCATGGGTCTATACACATGCAGAAATGCATACATATGTGTGTGCGTGTACGTCATGTGTATGTTCATGTATGTATGTGTAGTATTAAGGTCTTGATAAGGTAAAAAGTTCCTGTGCAGAATTCAATCTAAAATCCTAGAAGCATGTACTCTCAAGTTAGTGTGCTGAGGAAGACTGAAATTCCAGTGGTTGTGAAAAAACTACGTGACCAATTGTAACGGGTTACATGACGCAAGTAGCACTAAGAGAGATCTGATGTACGAGGGGCGTTCAATAAGTAATGCCCCTGACCCACTTCCCATAGAAGTAGAGCAACGAAACTTGGCACAGGTATTAGTCTTTTTCAGCATAGGAACAACCCAGAGTTACGCATTTCTCCCATCGTTTGATACAGCTCTGGAGACCGTTTTCATAGAAGACCCCAGCTTGATCCTCCAACCACGACGTTACTTCAGAAATCAAGGCTGCATCGTCTGGGAAACGCTTTCCTTTCAAAAACAACTTCATGGCTGGGAAGAGGTGAAAATCAGAGTGTGCAATGTCAGGAGAGTAGGGGGATGGGGGAAGTGTTCATAGCCGCACGCCTGTGCTTCTGATCTGGCGACACGCGAGTTGTGGACCGGAGCGTTGTCCTGCAGGAGGAGGATGCCTTTGCTGATCTTGCCCCGCCTCTTGGTTTTGATAGCTTCTCTTAATTTCCTCAAAAGTGAAGCATGATAGGCTCCTGTAATTGTGGTACCCTTTGCCAGGAAATCTGTCATCACTACTCCGTCCTGGTCCCAGAAGACTGTGAGTATGACCTTGCCAGCGGAGGGCTGCACCCTTGCCTTCTTTGGAGGAGGTAAGTCATGGTGCTTCCACTGCATTGACTGGGCTTTGGTCTCTGGATCATGGTGAAGGACCCAGGTCTCATCCTGTGTAATCATTTTGTCTTTTGAAAAATTTTGACTCATCTTCTTGGCACATCCCTAAATTCATCCTCGAGCACTCGACGCGTTCTTGCTTCAGGAAAAAGTGTGAGCAACCTGGGAATCCCTCTGGCAGACACCTTTTGCATATGCAAATGGTCATGAATGATAGTTTCCACAGACCCGGTACTAATCTTGACCTCATGGGCTATTTGGCGAATAGTTATGCGTCCATCTTCCAAAATGGCAGCCTCAACTTGACGGACAGATGCCTCATCAATGGTAGAAGGGGTGCGACCAGATCTGGGAGCTATTTCCACAGAGTTCCGACCATGTTTGAATTCACGATGCCAGCGTTTTACAAGGTCATATGATGGGGCATCATCACCATAAGTTATTTTCATTTCATCAAAAGTCTCCTGTGGTGTGCGTCATTTCAAATACAAAAACCGGATCACTTCTCGACACTCAACAGGCTCCATTTCCCACTTGACTCATTTCAAATACATGTAAATCAGAAACCACTATTAGTTCGGAGCGTAATTGCCACTTAATCTATAGAGATATAAATAATTACACATGCAAAATCTCAGCTAGATCAATCAACGGCAAGTGGGTCAGAGGCATTACTTATTGAACGCCCCTCGTAACATACATATACTCTTTACTCTTTTACTTGTTTCAGTCATTTGACTGCGGCCATGCTGGAGTACCGCCTATAGTCGAGCAAATCGATAAGCCCAGTACTTATTCTATTGGTCTCTTTTGCCGAACCGCTAAGTGACGGGGACGTAAACACACCAGCATCGGTTGTCAAGCAATGCTAGAGGGACAAACACCCACCCACAAACATATACTCACACATACATACATATATATATATATAATATATATATATATATATATATATATATATATATATATATATGTATATATATATATATATATATATTATATATATTATATATATATATACGACAGGCTTCTTTCAGTTTCCGTCTACCAAATCCACTCACAAGGCTTTTGGTCGGCCCGAGGCTATAGCAGAAGACACTTGCCCAAGATGCCACGCAGTGGGACTGAACCCGGAACCATGTGGTTGGTTAGCAAGCTACTTACCACGCCAGCGCCCATATATGTATACATAGGTACATACACACACAAACGCACACATACACACACACATATTTTTACTTGTTTCAGTCATTTGACTTTGACCATGCTGGAGTACGACCTTTAGAGAGTTTTAGTCAAAGAAATCGACACGAGGACTTCTTAAGCCTAATATTCTTAAGCCGGTTGTCTAAAACAGGGATGAGGGTGAAAAACACAGACACAAAGACACACAACATATATGTATACATACATACGTATACCATATATATATTATTTTATTCTTTTATCCTTTTATTTGTTTCAGACATTTGACTGCGGCTATGCTGGAGCACCGTTTTTAGTCTAACAAATCGACCCCAGTACTAATTTTTCGTAAGCCTAGTAATATTCTAGGCTATGATGTTCAAATATTTATTTGAAAGTTGAATCTCTTCAGAGGTAGTTAAAGAATTACAAAATAGGTTTTCAGTTCCTAAGGGATGTTTGTCAAGTTTTAATTAATAAATAATAATTTATTAATTACCTCTCTGTTTTCTCATCTTATTATATATACATACATGCATTCATTTATATATATATGTATATAAATGGAGTTTAACGCAAGTATGATTCAAATACTTTTACTTCCGACACATGTTTCGAAGATTTCACTGATATTATTCCAAAGGAATAAATGGTGTAAAACAACATAATCTTCTCTTCAGGGAAGTGAAGAAATGGAACTCGTCAATAAGACATTCTAACAGAAAATGATGGATATGTATAGTGATTTACTGAACGCTATTAATATTGTCTGAAAAAACGTTATATGATGTAACGTCAGAAGTAGCCTATAGAAAGAGGAGGAATATTTTTTAGTGAATGTTAAATATAAAAAGAAAATTAATGTTTAAATTATATATGATGATCGAGATTACTTACATGAACTAATGGTGTGTTTTTGCCAATGTTTACATCGGTATGCATGCTCTATAACTGTGTTTACTAGGGGATTTTTTTTAGAAAAAATAATGGAAAATAGTTCAGCATTACAGAGAAGACAGAATTCATTGCCTTTGTCATAAGGTATCGAGATTGACAGAATCAACCATTCTAAATCAAATTGTTCATAGATCCCAAATTAATCTTTTGAGCCCTGCACTGTTACGTTTATTCCTATCCCTAAATGTTGAGTAATGGATAGAAATTCGTCATGTTAACTGTATCGACGTGCTTCCAATGTAGAATCGTACTTTATTCTGAGTACTGATTTTACACTGGTATATAGAATTTTTAATTTTAGAGTTACTTGACATTAACTTAATTCTGTTGGAATTGACTTAAGATACAATAACCTTGTTATAATTATTTCTAGAGGTATTAACTAAATTAATGTTAGTTTTAGTAAATGTATTAATATTTATCAGGTTGTTATTATGTGAAGAGATAATTTGTAAGAGATTTTTGTTAGAAAAACCAATCCTAACCGTATGTGAATTGATAATAGAGTAATACCTAGAATTCAAGGGAAAGGTTGGCATCGATATAGTTTGGTAACAGTGACGTCGCAACTCATGTCAACAGCTAAGTGAACTGGAGCAATGTGAACTAAGGTGTCTTGCTCAAGAACCCAACACACACATTGGGAATCGAACTTACTACCTCATGATTGTAAACCCGATACTGCGCTCATGTCTAGGAATGTATTTGCATGTATGTCTGTATGTATGCCTCTGTGTGTACATATACATTTATATATGTGAGCGTATGTAGTTATATATACACGCACATACATACATACATACATACCATACATACATAAAGTGCATACACGCACACATGCACACACGCGCACGTGCTTGCACAATATATATTTACTCTTCTGAGATTAATTTCGATATCGGATGGCATTTGATAAAAAATTTAAAAAAAACTGGTATAAAAAAATTAAAAACAAAATGAAAGAAAAGTAAAAATACAGATTTTTTTTTGTGTCTAAGTGAATCGTACTTTGGCAAATCCCTCATCAATTCAGTGAAGTAAATTAGAACACAAACTTTAGAAAGCCGCACTATCAAGAGAGAACGTGAAAGAGAGCGCACTGAAGGCGATGATGGAAAGAGAGAGAGAGAGGTTATAAATTCTATCAGACAGTTAAGTGTAATGAGTCAGACGTTTCTTTTGGTTATGTATGTCTATTGTTGGCAGACATGTTGATATCCTATGTTGATAACTAAACGTTGATTGATTATACTACGTATAAAATATTTCTTTTGGTGAGAATTGGACTTCATTTCACTTTATTACTCTGGTTATATATTGGTGTGACTGTTTGCATATATATATATATATATATGTGGTTGTAGGCGTTTATTTAAATATATATATGTGTGTGAGAGTGTGAGTGTGTGTGTATGTATGAATATGCTTGTGTCCTCGTATTGGCTTTTTGTTTCTTTTTTGTTTTCATTTTCTGAATTCTTCACTAAAGGATAAAGTTGCTGTTCCTAGCTTAGAAGGAAAGTAATCTTGTATGAACGCATGTATGTATGCATGTATGTATGTATGTATTTATGTATGTATGTATGTATGTATGTATGTATGTATGTATGTATGTATGTATGTATGTATGTGTGTATGTATGTATGTATATTTGTATGAATGTATATATGTATATATGTTTGCATGTATGTATCTAATTATATACATATATATATATATATGCATGTATATATACATGTAGATGTAAGTATGTACATTTATGTATGTATATGTTTGCATGTATGTATCTAATTATATAATATATATATATATATATATATTATATATATTTATATCCTCCTCCTCCTGACCAGAGGGCCATTAAAACTTTCTTTCAGATTCGTGCTTCAACAAGTATGGATCGACTTCCCTGTCCTTCGCAAGCCGATTTTTCACATGCGTTCTAACTAATTTTTCCATCGTCTAGGCAAAAAAAGCCCTTATTGTTGGTTCCCTGTCCTGTTTCTTCATTTGTACTGTTTTTTCTACTGTTTTTTCTACTGTTTGTTCTTCATTTGTATTGCTTTTACGTCCTGTTCTTGTCACTTGTTTTACCCCTCTGCAAAAGAATGTTACTTAATTCCTTTTACAGGAAGGACTTCTGCGGGCTGGCCGTGTTCTGCCCTTACCTTCGAAACACGCATTAAGTCGAACCAGGGGCAGCTGATGAAGGGGAATTTTCCTTGTATTGTTTGTGCTGTACTCTGTTTATTCGTTGTTTTAAGAAAGTCCGTTTCCTTGTTTTTTCGTTGTTAAAAAAAGTCAATTTCTTTGTTTGATTTATGTTTTCGTTTCTTGTTGTGTTCTACGTTTATTTGTGGTGTCCTGTACTCATATATATATATATATATATTATATATATATATATATAATATATATATATATATATATATATATTATATATATATATATATATGCATGTATATATACATGTAGATGTAAGTATGTACATTTATGTATGTATATATGCATATATTTTATTTATAAGACCGAACTCACGCGTTATTTCTCTTCTCCAAGTAAGTTTATATATATATATATGCATACCAGCATTGCCTTTCCACGTGGAAAGGCAATGCTGGTATGCATAGTTGACTGCTGCTCTTCCATAAACGTCCTTGCCCAGACTTGTGCCACAGAGGGGATGTTGTAGATGCTATCCCATTGTCATTTGTGACCGAAGTTGGGTTTTACACTTTTACACACAGACACACACATACATGCATGTATGCATCCATCCATCCATCCATCCATTACATACATACATACATACATACATACATACATACATACATACATACATACGAGGGGCGTTCAATAAATAATGCCCCTGACCCACTTCCCATAGCAGTAGAGCAACGAAACTTGGCACAGGTATTAGTCCTTTTCAGCATAGGAACAACCCAGAGTTACGCATTGCTCCCATCGTTTGATACAGCTCTGGAGACCGTTTTCATAGAAGACCCCAGCTTGGTCCTCCAGCCACGACGTGACTTCAGAAACCAAGGCTGCATCATCTGGGAAACGCTTTCCTTTCAAAAACAACTTCATGGCTGGGAAGAGGTGAAAATTTGAGGGTGCAATGTCAGGAGAGTAGGGGGATGGGGGAAGTGTTCTGATCTGGCGACACGCGAGTTGTGGACCGGAGCGTTGTCCTGCAGGAGGAGGATGCCTTTGCTGATCTTGCCCCGCCTCTTGGTTTTGATAGCTTCTCTTAATTTCCTCAACAGTGAAGCATGATAGGCTCCTGTAATTGTGGTACCCTTTGCCAGGAAATCTGTCATCACTACTCCGTCCTGGTCCCAGAAGACTGTGAGCATGACCTTGCCAGCGGAGGGCTGCACTCTTGCCTTCTTTGGAGGAAGTGAGGCATGGTGCTTCCACTGCATTGACTGGGCTTTGGTCTCTGGATCATGGTGAAGGACCCAGGTCTCATCCTGTGTAATCAGTCTTTTGAAAAATTTTGACTCATCTTCTTGGCACATCCCTAAATTCATCCTCGAGCACTCGACGCGTCTTGCTTCATGAATGATAGTTTCCACAGACCCGGTACTAATCTTGACCTCATGGGCTATTTGGCGAATAGTTATGCGTCCATCTTCCAAAATGGCAGCCTCAACTTGACGGACATATGCCTCATCAATGGCAGAAGGGGTGCGACCAGATCTGGGAGCTATTTCCACAGAGTTCCGACCATGTTTGAATTCACGATGCCAGCGTTTTACAAGGTCATATGATGGGGCATCATCACCATAAGTTATTTTCATTTCATCAAAAGTCTCCTGTGGTGTGCGTCATTTCAAATACAAAAACCGGATCACTTCTCGACACTCAACAGGCTCCATTTCCCACTTGACTCATTTCAAACACATGTAAATCAGAAACCACTATTAGTTCGGAGCTGTAATTTGCCACTTAATCTATAGAGATATAAATAATTACACATGCAAAATCTCAGCTAGATCAATCAACGGCAAGTGGGTCAGAGGCATTACTTATTGAACGCCCCTCGTACATATATATATATATATATATATATATATATATATATATATATATATATATATATATATATATATATATATATATATACAAGATATGTGGATTTAGTTCATAGGTCATCTGGAAGACTAGGTAAGCTAGGTAAGTGCGGTAACGGATTACTGTTTGTTGTCCTCTTTAAGAACTACATATGTATATGTCGGTATATATATATCTATATCTCTCTCTCTCTCTCTCTATATATATATATATATATATAGGTATGTATATGTGTGTATATATAAGAAAGAACATTAAGGTAGAAAACTCTACAATAATCTTATAAAAAATCCTTTTAGTGCCGGTTCCGGTCATGGAGACTTTTTCAACTAACCTAGTCATGAGATTAGGCTTTATCGTAAGGTTCTACAAAAATACGGCAGGCCATTCTCCCTCTACATAGAAAATAACTGGAAGAGATACCTGGATGGATGTTTCATTGCACTCCCTTGATCAGCCTCTTTGATTGTTATTGTTTTGTCCTTTTTAATTTGTTCAGCTCAACCCATTCTTTTTTGCTGAAGTTTCGTTTGTGTTTTTGTTTGTTCATATGGTGTTTGGGTAATTCGAGATGTGTTCACAGAAATGATCAAGAGTTTCGTTCTTACCTTTTGAGGGTGGTGTCGTTACTTCTATTTCGGACCAACGTTCGTCCTCGTCGTATTTGTCGTATATATCCTCAGCAAGTTGTAATTTTCTACAAAATTCCGCAATGTCTTGTTTCATTTCGTTGTAGTTGGGGCGTTGTGGAGTGGGTGTAAACTTGATCCCTTTGGAGAGTATATTGATTTGGTTTGCTCTTATTTCTTTGAGGTAGATTGATATTTTTTTTTCATTTTGGGTTCCTCTTGTCTGTTTGGTGTTATCTTGTGTCCCGTATTGTCTCGTGTTTGCGTATTGTATCTAAAAAATTATTGCGGTGGTTGGGACAGTAGACGTTATGTAGTTGTTCCTTATTGTTGCGGGGTGCTGTGTTGTGATTTATGGTGTGGGTTCTCAGAACGGTATTGAAAGGTTTGTCCCGATATCTCATGTTCGAATGTGGTATTTTAGGGAGCCGTCGTTGGTAATTATTGCGTGTAGTACGGGTTTGTTGTGCATGGTTGTTTAGGAGATTGTTGGAACGAAAATTTCGTTGGTAACTCCTTATGGTGGCGAGGAGTTTGCAATGTCTATCAGGCGGGTAGTGATTTTTCTTTTCTCTATTTGAATTTGAGATACTCTCGTTATTGTATCGCTGGTGGCTTACAAAGTTAGGGTGAGGTCCTGAATTATTTTTTGGTAGGGGTGATGGGCCGTTTTTTAGATAGGTATGAAGCAGTGTTTGAGTGTTGTTTTGATTTTGAAATTTTCAGGAAAGGGTTGTTGGAAGAGTGCTCGGTTTGAAGGGTGGTTTCATAGTTTGAGAACCAAGAGGCGCTTTTCTCCCAGCGCTGGAGACATTTCAGTTCTTATTTATCTCAATCCTCTTTGCATACTTTGTAGATCTTCTCTTAGGTCATTTTTCTAATTTCTTGGTCGGTCTCTTCATCGATAGATTTTACTTTACCTTCATTTGTCTGGATCCTCAATTTTGAAAGTTCTATTTCCATTTTCATTTTTTCCAGTGCCATTCTTTCTCTAAGGCCTCTTCGTGTTTGCGGTTCATCTGTAATGGGTTTGATCTGGAGAATTAACGGTTTCCGATTGAGCCATTTTTCGTATACATCCGCTTTGTTGTTTTGGATCATCTTCCAAAAGGCGCACTTTCTATCTCTGAGTGATTTGTTCCATTGTGGTACTATGTGGTATTTCCTTTGGTATGCTGTCAGAGTATTGATCCCATATGCTGTCTCGTTTGGAGGTCCTTGGTTCGCGTTGTCAGAGAAGAGTGTTCTGTTTTGCATAAGTTTCCAAGGTTTTCGACGATTTCGGAGGTTGTATTTTTCGCATCGTCTATCTCATTGTTTTCTCGATTGGGTTCATGTGTCGAGTTGAATTTGTTCAAAAACGTTAACAGATTTGTGTTGATTTTGTTGAGTTCTTTCAGTATTCCTTCATTTATGGTAGTGATTGTGTCTGTTTTTGTCGGCATTTTCTGTATCTCGAGTGGAGTAATGGTATGATAATAGTAACGTCCTACTACTATCATAACTACAATCTAAACATGGAAGAAATTAACGTTATTTAGTTACCAGAAGAATGGTTATAGAGTTTGAAAATAGGCATTGGATTAAGGAAAATAGTTGTGACGGTTTTGATATTGCTATGGGTTCCTCAGATTCTGATCAAGTTACTGATTTAGTAGATATTTATATTTCCTATATTTTAGGAATGGATTTTCCTGAGCTTGCGAGAGGTTTATATCGGATCAATGCCCTTTTTACCGGGTTTAAAAAAACAAGGGCTCTTCATAACAATTGAAAATGAACATAAGTCGGTTAACGTCCTAGATGTTAACCTAAACTTCATTACGATTGATATATTTAACTCCAATGTTAAATATATCAATATTGGAAATAATTATCCTTGTTCTGTAAAAATAAATTCTTCGTTTACAATATATCTATAAGAATGTCTAATTCATCATCCAACTGCAATATTTTTAGCAAAAATATTGCCTATTATAATATGGCCCTCAACAAAGCTGCCTATAACCAGAATTTAAAGTATTGTGCACAAAATGATGACAGTAGTGGCTATAATAACATGGAAGTCACTCACGATAGCTATAATTTTTAAGAAACCTATAGTAATAGAAGTAAGGACAAAAACGAAGTAATTAAAAATAAACGCCATATAGATAAAATATGAAAACCAATTTATTGCATCGTACATCGGATAATGCTCATGAAATTAGTAATAGGAATAATGGAATTAAAAGACACACTCCACTCTGTATAAAAATAGAATTAAAAATTTTGAGAATTATAATGTAATTTCTGATAAGAATAATTTTATTTAGCTCATTGTTCCATTCGCTTAACAAATTACGAGCAATCTAGTTTGATCTTTATACAAACTTTTTCTAAGTATTTTATCAAAGAAAATAGATATTATGATGTAATTAACGCCAGTTTTTTTTCCGAGTGTTTTTTTTTTTGTTTCTAAGAATATGTTCCAGATTTTTCTTCCTGTATGGAGAGGAAATTATCAATTTTTTTAACAATAATTATCCGACTAAATGCAACGATTATAATCTAAGAAATAATGTTACTGAAAAATGTAAAAATAATTCTCTTAAACCCCCTTTAAATCCCATCTTAACCTGAAGAATAGAAGTAATGATGTAAATAATACTTATACTGAATAAAATCATATGAATCCTAATAGTAATATGAATAAAAAGGAAAATATATATTGTGATTGCAAAGATAGAAATAAATGTTTGTTTAATAGTTGTTGTTATCAAAACAGCGTAGTGTATAGACGTAAAGTGAATTCTGGAGTTAAGAATTTCTTTTACATCGGTGCTACGAAAAACTATATGAAAGCACACCGCTAGTCCCAATTATACATTTAATAATAATTATAATACTTCGTCTTAGGCTAGTCTCAGTAAGTTTATTTGGGATGTAAAGGACAAGAAAAAATGATTACTGTGGAATGGGAGTAAGTAAGCATGCCCAATGCCTATAAAATTGGCAATACCTTTTGCTTTCTTTGCATTGAAGAATTATACCAAATCTTAAATTTGAAATGTAGACTCCTTAACTCAAAGAGCAAAGGTGTTCGCGTCTATAAACCTGTTTTCAAAGCCTACCATCCAATACAATGTTAAAGTTAGCAGGACTATATATTTAAGCGGTGTCTCAGGATTAATATACTAACAAATGTAACTAAATATTAGATAATTCTTATTAGATATCATAATCGTAAAATATAAATTAAGTATTAATATATGGCTTTATTTACAGTTAACTGTATTATATAAAGATTAATGGTATTTTAACCTAAATACGTATCTTAAGAATCTGATTAATATATTTAAAAAAATAATTGGTAATCTTAAGTTAAAGATGCTGCGTATTGATTCAATAATGATTTCATTTTTATTAATTTATTAATTTAACTAATTTTCATTTGTTAACGTTAGCGCTTTCCTCTGTCAGGGTTGTGTATATCTGTCCACATTATATGTAAATACATTGTGTACAAGTACTGATGTCGTAATATTCAATTCTGGTCATTAGTAAGCAGTTATGATTCGTTATAGTCTAGTAGCTTCCAACGCATTAACACCCACGCGCACAAATAGATAATGTTAATATTACATATACGTAACTATGATCTTAAAATAAAAATTAACAATAATAATAATGATAATAATAATAATAATAATAATAATAATAATAATAATAATAATAATATAATAATAATAATAATAATAATAATAAATAATAATAATAATATAATATAATAATAATAATAATAAAATAATAATAATAATAATATAATATAATGATAATTAACTTAAATAAGACTCCGCCGGTTACGACGACGAGGGTCCCAGCTGATACGATCAACGGAACAGCTTGCTCGTGAAATTAACGTGCAAATGGCTGAGCATTCCACAGACACGTGTACCCTTAACGTAGTTCTCGGGGATAATCAGCGTGACACAGAGAGTGACAAGGCTGACCCTTTGAAATACAAGTACAACTCACTTTTGCCAGCTGAGTGGACTGGAGCAACGTGAAATAAAGTGTCTTGCTCAAGGACACAACGCGTCGCCGGGAATCGAACTCACAACCTTACGATCATGAGCCGAATGCCCTAACCACTAAGCCACGCGCCCTCACTAATTAACTATAATATCTAGATCGCAACTGGGTGACTTATAATTAAATCTTTTAAGCGATTAAATACGTTAACGACATTTTGGTCTATCATAAGTGATAGTATAATTGATAATAATGTATTTTAGCTTCTAGTTTAAAGTAATCGTATCGAAATATCGTTTAAGCTAACTAACGGATATTTTGTTTTTGTTTTTTACAACACATTAAGCCGCACGCGCGCAAAAGCATTAAACTAGTTTCTATTTACATATACATTAGTAGTGGATTTTTAAATACATTGGTTGCTGAAACGTACATATTGAGTCTATCAAGGATCAAAAAACACATCGGAATGTAATTCTATTCCATTAAATTCTTCCCCTGATGAAATAACCAATTAACGATATTTAATTTAATTTACTTCAATTTAATTTCTCAAATTGATTCACTTGGACATGGAAACGGCTGTAGATGAAATTGAGCTAGATATTGTTCAGAATTGTATTACGTTCTAATAACTTGGTGTCTATATGTCAGTTTCTCCATTTTATGCTTCTTATACATACATAAATATATGCATACATACAAACATACATACATACACACGCATATGCATACATACATACATACATGCATGCATGCATATCAACTTATGCAACTGATCAAGCAGAAGCTCTTCCCAGGCCTCCTTTATTGCCACTTGAATTTCATCAACAGATGAATACTCCTTACTTTCACTGAACACAACATTTGTGTGATACCCACAGGCATTCTCTATAAGATTAAGGTCGGGACTTCTTGCTGACCATGACATGGCTTGAACCCCAAATGCATTCAGTAAATCAAGGTTGCCTTTGCTTTATGAATAGGAATTGTTGAGACACACACACACACACACACACACACACACACATATATATATATATATATATATATATATATATATATAGTGGAGGTGCAATGGCCCACTGGTTAGGGCAGCGGACTCGCGGTTTCGATTCCCAGACCGGGCGTTGTGAGTGTTTATTGAGCGAAAGCACCTTAAAGTTCCACGAGGCTCCGGCAGCGGGTGGTGATCCCTGCTGTACTCTTTCACCACTCTTTCCTTCACTCTTTCTTCTGTTGCCCTGCTCGTCTAACCAGCGGGGTGACGTCATTCGAAGGCTAAAACAATGCGAAGTGCATCTGATGGTCTGGTCGGTCACGTGATCACGTGATATATATATATATGAATACATACATATATATATATATATATATATATTTACACACAGACAGACAGACAAATGACAGACAGAAAGACAAAAGACACACATAGATTAATACATGTAAGCACATCCACTTAAGTGTATATATTTTCTTCTGCATGTATGTATGTATGTATGTTTGCATATGCGTGTGTTTGTATGTATGTATCTTTGTATGTATGCATATATGTATATATGCACAGACGTATACCTACATCTATTGGCACACACACACACACACACACATATATATATATATATATATATATATATATATATAGTGGAGGTGCAATGGCCCACTGGTTAGGGCAGCGGACTCGCGGTTTCGATTCCCAGACCGGGCGTTGTGAGTGTTTATTGAGCGAAAGCACCTTAAAGTTCCACGAGGCTCCGGCAGCGGGTGGTGATCCCTGCTGTACTCTTTCACCACTCTTTCCTTCACTCTTTCTTCTGTTGCCCTGCTCGTCTAACCAGCGGGGTGACGTCATTCGAAGGCTAAAACAATGCGAAGTGCATCTGATGGTCTGGTCGGTCACGTGATCACGTGATATATATATATATGAATACATACATATATATATATATATATATATTTACACACAGACAGACAGACAAATGACAGACAGAAAGACAAAAGACACACATAGATTAATACATGTAAGCACATCCACTTAAGTGTATATATTTTCTTCTGCATGTATGTATGTATGTATGTTTGCATATGCGTGTGTTTGTATGTATGTATCTTTGTATGTATGCATATATGTATATATGCACAGACGTATACCTACATCTATTGGCACACACACACACACACACACATACACACATACTCATGCAAGCTCGCAGAAACACATGCACCAACACATACACATACGTGTGCTTACCTCATGTGTATAGAATAGGTCAGAACATTATACGGACTACATAATGTTGCACTGTCTTGTTTACGTAGTCATAGAAATACCAAGTCGCTATGATTTTGAAATATTGTTGAATCGATCGCTTATATCAGTAGAAGCATAGTTACCAAGGCAACTGTTTCCTAGACAGAGAAACTGCTTTCTGTCCATTGGCGATCACAGCCGTATTAATTCACATACCTGGCTGTTAATTATTTTTGTCTCTTTGCTTTATGTACTGCATTTTAAAATTGTTACTCCTACGATTACTGTCGGTCAAATGAACATCATCTAATTACGGAATAAAGAACAATAGATTTGTGTGCTGTCAATGACAATTCGCGTAGCATAATGAGTGGTTTGTTGGAGAGTATTTATGATCGTTAGATATCTGTCTTCGATTCCCAAATCGAAGATACATACCTACAAATAAAGAGAATAAACTATGCCACGCAGAAGTCATGTATTTCAGTGGGCTAAATGTTTTGCAGATCAAGATAAGCTTCAACTTAAGGAATATATTGACTGGAGACAGATTTACATTCATAGAATTTTGATGATTAACAAATACATTGACCGGCTACTGCCTCGAGTTACCTCCCATAAAAGGAGATAACATTTCCGTCGACCAGGTAGGGGTAGTAGCCAAATCTGTCTGAATCACTAGCAACAATTCTTTTTAATAAAACAGCGATTAGAAGTTTGCAGTTTAATCTCAAATATACAAAAGGTACGTAACAGTCACAAGAAGAATACCTTTGACAATAGGTCTGCTAGTTTAAAGCTGATCTGGGGCTGAAATACAGCAATAAACTTTCAGAGTTCAGTTCAAAATTACAGATATAACAACCAGATCAGAAATGAATCAACGAGGCTGCCTTTATTGCAGAAATAGTAGTCAGATCTCCCTGAATTCCTAAACTTTCGTATTAAGAGAAGAAAGACACATTGTGTAATATAGATATATATGAATAAGAATGGATGGTCACAGCTGGAACATCAGGAATACAATTCTCGCGTTTGATGACATGTAGATATTTTTGCAGTTGTTGATAGATGTTTTCTTACTTGTCCCGAAAGCAACCCAAATCCAGCAACTAAAATCTATTTAACCATTATCAAAGGCACTCTAGCAACAATCATCCTTTAACTTCTCTATGAACAGAAAACCCTGAACGATATTTTACAACTTGTCCTTTTTAAAAAAAAAATGCTATTGACTGATTTGAGGTAAAATAGCTATTTCTAGCCGAAAGAGCGACACAACATAGCGTGACCGTTCTTGAAATCATGTCAAAGGGGAACGTAGAATAGGAAACAGTATTAAGGATCTGTAGGGAGACTATATTTCTTTATGCAACTATAATGTACTACAGAGCATATTAAACGTTTTTATAAGTATATTAAATGTTTTTATAATACTGTATTCTACTGTGTTAGCAGTGCACTTTGCATCACTTATTCAGGTTCTCTCAACAGATCTTCTTTGGCAATTATAGCCAGCACAGATTTTGTTACGACGTTTCGAATCAGAGACGCCTAATCTAATACGAAACATCGTAGTAAAATCGATGCTGGGTATAAATTCGATGAAAGATATGTAAAGATAACCTTAAAAAGGACACAGACTTTGTGGGGTCGAGCGACACTAGAGAATTTCAAACCGTCTTCATTCACACAAGAGACAGTTCTATACTTTATTTACAAGAGTACCATATTCTACACATGCATTTACTCATACACATACACCGACACATACAAATACACACACACTCTCTTTCTCTCTCTCTCTCTCACACACACACACATACACACACACATACAAACATACACACATACACAGATTTGAGTTCAATGCGTGTCATATCTGAAAAGCAGACATGGATATATCTGCAGACATGGATCAGGAAGATTAGGTAGGATGTGTGGAGTAAAGTATAAAGACCGCCTTCTGTCATACATGACCATGGGATTGCACCTAGGAAGGTCGCCTCCGAGGCACAAGTGCGGGCAAGGTTATTTATAATGAGGTGAGGATGTGATTGAGCTAATTTAGAAATCCCTATCTTAAAAGGTGTCATTACTAGGGTATAAAACGCACACTTTGACAAGTCTACGCTCATTCTCTTATCTGCATGTCTTTCTCCGTGTCTCTCTCTTTCCTCCCTTCCTTTCACATTCTCTTTATAACGTCCTTTGACAACGTCTACTATCTTTCCCCCTCCGCCTTCACTCTTTCTTCCATATCACCTCTCTCTTTCTACGTCTGTCTGCATTCATAGAGAGAATTATTATCGCCTCCACCACCACTCAAACATGAGAACAAATATTATGAATCAGATATTTATTGGGTTAATTTATATATATATATATGTATGTGTGTGTGTGTGCGTGTGTGTGTTCTATATATAAATATGTATATATAATGTATATATACAAAGTGTATATATCTGTATTTATATATATATATATTATTTGTATATATAATGGGTACACACACACATATATATATAATGCGCATATAAGGATAGAAGGAGAATTTAACGTTTCGAGCGGAGCTCTTCGTCGGAAACATAGGAGAAGGAAAGATCCAGAGAAGGGAAGACAGAGGAAAAGAAATCGCCAACGGTACACACGAGGTCACATGTGCATATATATATGTACATATATATATGCACATATATATATAAATATATAATGTGTGCATTATGTGTTCGGTTCAGCTGAAAATATGCACACCTATGTTAAAAGTGCTGGTGAGTTTGCATGGCAACTATTTTTTTCCTCAAATGAAAGGCGTGACCTCTAGGACAAAATTCCTCATCTTATAAAATGTGACCTGATTAGACCCGAAAGAAATCGGATTATATTAACCAAAATGTGAAAAGGGGTCCAAATGGGGCTGGAAGAGGATTAAAATTTAAAGGAGCTTGTGTTTAGGAATTCTCTGTTATATCAAGATAAAAAATTTTCGCCAGCCTTTAAATCTTCAATGTGTTGCCGTCCATCATGAAGAAGTTTTGAATGCTTGCCATGGTGAATCTACTGTCCTGAGAAAGAATCACTTCAAAACTTGGTGTTTAGGAATTTTCTTTTACATCAAGTTCAAAATTTTACGCCAGCCATTAATCTGCCACTACGTTGCTCTCCGTCGTTAAGAAATGCCAGCCATGGTGACTCTACTATCCTCAGATCCTCAGATTCTATCCCTTCAAACTTTGGTTTCCAATATTTAAAAAAAATTTTTATTCAGCTCGCAAGTTCGTCTGTCCCTTTTAAATGTTAGTGTTTTGCTGTCTGCCTTGAAGCTTACCTTTCCGTCGTCACTGCCTGATATTTATGATTGATCTTTCAAAATATTTCCTTTCTCAACTTACTCAATATCTTTTGTTGTTTATAAATGGGAGAGATATAGATAGAGAAAGATAGAGAGTAAGAGAAAGTGAGGGAGAGTCCGAGAGAAATGAAGAGTAAGAGACTGGGAAAGTGAGAAAGAAAGGAGAGAGAAACAAAGAGGGAGAATGTGGTGATAAAAAGTAGAAAGGAAGCAACAGAAAGTAACAACCACACTTTTACCCGCGCGTAGAGCGGGTCACCTTAAGCTAGTTTATTAATAAAAATGATTAAACATAATTTTTCTTTGTTATTTCTTGACGACAAAAAACATGGCTTCCGTGACGTTACCACACATACACACATACAGAATACACACACATATAAGGAATGTAATGGCGTGTCAATGAACACAAATACACGCCCGCTATCTAAGAAAAACAAAAACGTCGACATTTTGATGTTCACAATATTTTAATCTTTTAGAAATATTTTTAACTCAATGTAATTTCAAAAATGTAAGTTGTTTATATTTTATCTTTCGTTAAGCACAATATATTAATATTTCTTTTTTAATTTTCTAGTGAATGGCGATCTTTCGCTTTGACTCTCGGAACTGTCATTCGGAAACTGTCATCCAAGGAAAGTGGTGTGTAGAATGGGTAGAAATGCTTCTTGTCCATAGTATGTAAATTCCGATAGACGTTCATATTTTGTTATTACAAGTACTGTTCATTCAAATGGGTCTTGTGGTATAACTTCAACTGTAACACCCTCCATATATTTTTATTTTTACTTTTATTCTCATATTTTCCTTTTTACTTCCTATATGCATGCATTTTCCAAAATAGCCCCTTACATTGAACTTTATTATATCCCTCTATTTAACTCTCTCATATCCTCTCTGATAAAGGGATAATCCTAATATCCCAGAAATAGCTGTATCACTAACATTCTCTTTATAAATGTTCTAAAAATTCCACACAGCCTTGGTTTGTTATCTCATTTTATTTAACACATACGTGCTCATACAAGATCCGCATTAGACTCTCGACTCGTGCTATTATCGAACTGAGAGTCTAACTACGACGGTCCTTCCGAAATTACAGTAGGTGATATATATATATATATATGCTTAATCCAAACAAGAAAGCACAAAAAAAACACAACAACGCGTGGACGTGGAACAAATATAGTATTATTAGACGCTCAGGAAAGAAGGAGGGTTTAACGTTTCGAGCGGAGCTCTTCATCGGAAACATAGGAGAAGGAAAGATCCAGAGAAAGGTAGACAGAGGAAAAAAATCGCCAACGGTACACACGAGGTCACATTTGAAAATATATATATATATATATGGATGGAATATTTGTTAGTATTTTAACTCTGTGCTACTCGCCTTGTATTACCATAGGAGAATTAAATTTCATAAATAAAAATATAAATAGTAATTATACTATAAATATGATAAATTCATAATAGATATATAAATATATAAACATGTAGAAAATGTTGCAAGTCCTAATCTTTAAATGTACATTCAATATAATGCTGTCAAATACTTGGAAAAATTATTTATATACAGCTTATAGAATTTACTTTGAGTATAGAGAGCTAGAGAAAGAAAAGAACAGAGAAGAAAATAATAGATAGATAAATATAGAAAGAGAAAGAAAGGGGAGACAGAGATAGAGGAAAAAATTAATGTGCAGGATACACAAGATAGAATGGGCAATTTATAAACATTTGTTATCATATTCTAGTTTATTTAGGATAACATAGAAATCATTTAATAAAATTATTCATAATTGTAAGTTATTGAATAAAATTTAATTTTCTCAAAAATTTACTTAATATGTTAACGTGATTTAAAATTTAACATGATTTATACATAGGTACAAAGAAATAATATATGAATATATACATATAAATACCTACATTATATATACCTGTGTATATATGCATATACATATCTATACATATACATATCTATACATATCCTTATATATGAAAACGCACAAACTCAATCATATGCATGTATGTATGGGTGAGTGGGTGTGTAAACAAATAAATATGTATACTTATTCACATAGGTGCATGAGTGGCTGTGTGGTAAGTAGCTTGCTAACCTCACTGACAGAAGAGTGACTTTGCTTACCGTACTACGGTTTGGACGCGTTTTCTTCCCGGTAAGAGTTTTGCTGTGTTGTTAATTGTTGAATTCCTACTACTGAAAATTTGCCTTTAAACGTCGCTGAACTGTCTTGTTCTCCGGTTTTACCGGGAAATAATAGAATAATTTCTTACCGTTGAACTGTTAGCCATTGTGGCTTTTTATTTACGTGACTATATATAGTCCTGCCAGACTATTTTCGTGCCCCTCCCCCGAATGGGGGTGGGAATTGGAATTTTTGAACTGCTTTTTTGAACTACTTTGGAAGTAAAACTTTCTATAGGTTTCCCAGTTTTGTGGGAAACCAATATTCGTAATTTTTGTGTTGTCTAATTTCAACAGAATAATGCCTGTTGAAATTATCCACGAAAGTAGTGCTCTTGAGGAGAGCAATGTTAAAAGATTTTCTGCGGTAGCCGCAGTGGCTACCGAGAACATTGACATCGATGTCAACCAGCTCGTCGAGCTATTTAAAAGAATGCAAGAGGAGGGTGGTGATGTTAAAATATCACCCTCCGCCAGTATCGTGGAGACCGAGAAGCGGACTGTAGTGTTTAAAACTTTCTGTCCACAAAGCAGAAGTTTCAAACACTTTGAAAAAAGCACCATCGAGAAATGCCTGTCCCCGATTTGGAAGGACATCGTGTACGTCGCCAGGGGACGGGCATATGGCACTGTGGATGTCCGCTTCTCGGGGGAAGAAATGGCCCGCGGGCATTCTTTGAACCCCCTAAAAACCAAGGAGGTGGTACTTTTCCCAAGCTATAGGGGACGCAGGTCGTCCCGGGTCAGGATTGTAGAAGCCCCGCCGGAAGTAGATCCGGTAGAGGTAGTGGCCGCCCTGTTATATAAAAGGGCGGACAAAATAAAAATACTTCAAGTAACATGCTCTACCCCTCTATTTTGGCTCGGGCGTAACATTAATATATTAATTCAAGGAACAGCGGAGGACCTGCAGCTCCTTCCTGAGAGGGTGCTCGTGGGCGAGAACGTAGCCCTCAGGGTACAGGTCGAAGGCCGAAAACCCACCTGTTACGCCTGCGGCAAAAAGGGCCACATTCGTGTAGACTGTCCAGACAAGCAAAAGAAACCGCAGACACCAGGCCCCTCAGATAATAAAAAAGTCCCTACCCTTGCAAACACACCTACCCCTACAAAAACAAAAAATCCCATTCCTGCTGTTACGGTGCCAACCCCAAAACAGACTGAAGAAAAAACCCAGCCCTCGCACTCACAAACCCCTACACTATTAAAACCTCCCACCCCCCTAAAAACTGCGGCGCCTACCGAATAAACTATTGCTACTCCAGACGATACCATGGAGGTATCAGAGGGGGGATTTACACCAGTTCATAAAAGAATTCGTGCAGCATCCCCGTCCACATCCCCTACAAAAAATAATAAAAACAAAGACACACCACAGACACGGATAAAAAAAATCCCGCTCAACTGGCCCAGAAAAAGAAGACAAAAAAGAAAATGAACTCATATTAATTGAATTCGACACACAAGACAAATACATAAACGATATTGTGGTTCAGCATCAGTCAGCAAGACTGTACAACAAATACAAAGATCGAAATAGACACGCGTGGATTGCGGAAACAACGTTCAAACAATTAAAAGACAGACACCCAAACGCCATCCGGCATATCGCGAACTTACCGGACTATCTGAAGAAAGAGGAGAAAGAAGGGGCCCACAAACGTGTGGTGAGGTCGGCCCCCACTTCTCCAACGAAATGTAAGTAGAACTTTTACTTTTTGTAATGGCTTCGCTTAACCTTGGTTGTTTAAATGTGCGTGGTCTGAGTTCGAAGTGGAAGCAGGCTTGTTTCCTCGACGACCTCAGATCACATGATATACATGTGATGGTTGCTACAGAGACCAAGCTGGACAGCCTACAAACCTTCTCGCCTCTCCTGAATGGCTACGAGAAAATCATGTCTCCTGGCCAGACCGGAGGGCGAGGGGGCGTAGTGGTACTGATCCGTAAAGACTTGGCTCTACAGACAAGTACAGTCTATGTAGACCCAGAAGGTGGGCTGGTCGTCCTTGATGTGACATACAGCAGTAAGGCCTTCAGGTTGATCGGACTCTATGCACCTTGTGCTAGAGGTTTCCAAACTGATTTTTATCGGCGCCTAGAGGGCTTTCTCGTGACGTCGAAGACTTTAGTGGTATTAGGGGACTTTAATGCTATCGTTGACGTACACATCGATAGCGTTGGCTCGATCTATCGGAAAGTGAACTCACGTCTCGTGGATCTGCTTAAGCGGTTTCATTTAGCAGATCGTTACAGACTTGACCATCCGAACGTCCCAGAGTGGACCTGGATGAGTGGCGACGGAAGGTTCAAGTCTTATCTAGACAGGATAGTGATAAGAACTAGAGATAAGTCTAGTTTTAGTTGTCCACAGCTCGTCCAGGTGCCCTATACTGACCATAGAATGGTCACGTGTAGACTGGACATAGATAGCACACTTAAGATAGGAACCGGCTACTGGAAGCTGAACAAGTCTATTTTGACACGCGAGGCATACCGTAGCCGGATTAAGGTGTTAGTGCAGAGGGCGTTAGACGGAGCCGTGGTTAATAACCGGTGGTGGTTCACACTCAAAAGAGCCATTCGATTCGAGTCCATTAGATTTAGTAAACAACTAAGACTAGATAGGGCTAGAATAGAAGGGCAACTAGTTAAGAACTTAGAGGAGGCGTTGAGGTTGGGCTCTGCATCTCACATTTTAGCGGCGAGAACGGCATTAGACCGTCACCTCAAAACCAAACATGAGGGATGTAGAGTCCGGGCTAAAGTACGAGCATTGGGCCGTGAGGCAATTAATGTTGCCGGATGGGCCCGTACGATAGAAACACAGCGTGGAAACGATGCCACAATTGGGTCTCTTGTTGATGAAAACGGATGCACGATCAAGAACCGGGACGAGATGCGTGATGCACTTCACAAGCACTTCGCCGAGTTGTTCGGGAGGTGCGGGACGCTGGATCATGGTGAGGCCCTTAGGGACTTCCTGTCTGGTGGCCCGCGCCTCTCGACACGAGAGGCTGAGTGCTGTGAGGGGCCAATCACAGCCGAGGAAGTAATCGAGGTGTTGGGCAAGTGCCCCGGGGAGAAGTCGCCGGGTCTCGATGGTCTGCCCTATGAATTTTATAGAAGTATGCCAGACTTGTTCGGGCACCTGCTGGCTAGCGTCTACGCCAACTGGCAGCAGAATGGGAGAATTCCCAAGTCTGCGAGCCGGGGGGCGGTGACGTTGATCAGGAAGGACCCGAACAAGGGGGACGAGATAGGGAACTTCAGGCCCATAACTCTGTTAAACACAGAGTTAAAGATTCTGGCCAAGGTGCTAGCAAAAAGGTTGGCGCGGGTCGTGGACAAACTTGTCGGGGAAGCGCAAACGTGCGCTATCCCCGGCAGAACGATCCACGACAATCTCCACCTTATACGCTACTCCTTAGAGAGGGTGGGGAAGCTTTCTGGCGCAGGGGGAGCACTGGTACATTTAGACCAGTCCAAAGCATTTGATAGGGTCGACCATCGGTACCTGGCGGCGGACCTCGGAGAGGCTGGCCTAGGCCCGACCTTTCGAGGTTGGATCGCTGCTTTGTATAGCGACATCGAGTCTGTAGTCAAGGTGAACGGTTCCTTTTCGAAGCCGTTCAGGATCGAGCGTTCAGTTCGTCAAGGGTGTCCCCTGTCCTCGCTCCTATACGTATTGGCTCTTGAGCCTTTGCTGCGGAAGTTGGAGGCACTAGGGGGCGCGCCGCATGATCTATGGTGTGGAAGAGGAGCTACGGCGTATGCGGATGACACCTCCATCATCGTGGCAGACGAAGGCCAGCTTCCAGTGGTGGAAGAGGCCATCAAAAGCTACGAGGCGGTGGCAGGAGCAAAGGTTAACAAGGACAAGTCGGTCGGTTTGCAACTCGGCACCTGGAGGGGCAAGCCGATGCAGTCCAATAACGTCGTAGGACGTTGGACGGAAGGTCCTGTTAAGCTGCTCGGAGTCTGGTTCGGGCCAGACCTCCAGATTGAGAAAAATTGGAGTGAGGTGGCCAACAAGGTGACCGCTCTAACCCAGACCTGGTCTGGGCGGGCGTTATCCCTGCTAGGGAAGGCGGAGGTGGTGCAGATGTTTATAGCATCAGTAATCACCTACCGTCTGACCGTGGTGCCTTGCCCCGATTTGTGGCTGAACAAGTTGGAGAGAATCCTTTTCCGATTTTTGTGGAAAGGAGGAAAGCCACTTGTAAAGCGCTCTGTCTGCTGCCAGAAACCGCTAAAGGGTGGGCTAGGGATGCCTTGGCTGAGGATGCGAAAACTCGCGTTAAGGTTGAGGCACCTCTGGCTTTACCTGGATGGAGAGCAGGTGTGGTCGCCGCACGTCCGGTTCTACCTTCCCCAGTTAACATCCCTAACGGACATCGGTGCATGGATCAAGCGGAGACCTAAACTGAGTGAATGGCATTTGGAGTGCCGTCAGGCGCTCCAGCTACTATCTCGGGTGGGCAACGCCGGCAACAGGAGTTCCACCACGGATTTCTACAGCGGGTTAGTGGAGATTAAGTCCGAAGACGCCTTGGGGGAGACCCTGGGCTACGATGAAAATCAGTTGGTCAACCTGTTCCGGAGGACGTTCGGGCGGGGTATCTGGATAATTACCAGAAATCCCTGGCCTGGCAGTGTTTCCGTGCGGCTTTACCTGTTCGCGACAAGCTGTCAAGGCACGGTAGTGCCGTCTCGCCGACATGCCCGCGATGTGAGCAGGATAGGGAGACCGTCTTGCACGCATTCGTGGAATGTCCGGAGTTATGGGGACTGATAGCTTTTGTTGAACAACTGTTGTCAGTGATGGGAAGAGTACAGCTATCGGCTGAGTCTATCATCGAGATTGTGCCGCCCCCTTTCCTTAACAGGGAAAGAAAGGCTTGTTTTTTCTGTGTAGTAGCCATACTGAAAGAAACAGTATGGAAGACGCGTACGAAAGGTATAGTGACAGGCACCTTTGTCTCCGGCCAGGGGTTGATTAACTTTTTTAGTTACCACCTCAGTGGCAAAATCAGGCTGGAGAAGAGGTGTCTGTCACGAGATATGTTTGTGAAAAGATGGAAGCCTGTGGCATACAAGATGGGTATGTTTGGCACCAGGTAAGTGTGACCGGATCAGAAAGTAAAGGTTCTACCCGGATGGCTGGGTGTCCGTCCTTCGACATGATCATTAATATTTTTAAACATTGCCTTCGTAAAATTCATTGTTTATAATCTTATCCGTAATTTCATTCGAAAATTGTGACTGTGTTAAGCTACTTCACTCTTTATATTTGTCTGTCCTTGTTTGTCCCCTCTTTGTAAATGCCTAAATGGCAAATTATATGAAGTAAAGTAGCTTGCTTAGCAACCACATGGTTCCGGCTTCAGTCCCACTGCGTTTCACCTTGGGCAAGTGTCTTCTACTATAGCTTCGGGCTGATCAAAGCCTTGTGTATATATTTGTGCGTCTGTGTTTGTCCCCCAAACATCGCTTGACAACCGATGTTGGTGTTTTTACGTCGCCGTAACTTAGCGGTTCGGCAAAAGAGAGTCCGATAGAATAAGTACTAGGCTTACAAAGAATAAGTCCTGGTGTCGATTTGCTCGACTAAAAAGCGGTGCTCCAGCATGGCCACAGTCAGATGACTGAAACAAGTAAAAGAGAGAAAAGAGAAAGAGAGATGTGTATATATGCAGTAGCAACCATAATATAAGGGTTAGTAAGAACAAATGTATTGAAATATTTATTATAGATTAAGAAAACACTGAGACTATATATTTTACACATATTTGGATATATCCCATATCTATCTTTCATAAAAAAAAATTTCAAGTCAATGGAATAAATATTTCGTACGTTACGAGGAAATAAACAAATAAGCTTCCAAAATGCAACGGCCAAAAGTTAAGGGTCACTTAGAAAACAATGGAAAAGGGACCAAGAACAAAAAAGAAACCCTTGCAATAATATTTTGTGAACATCCCTTTACTATCAATAATCTCTTGACATCTGTTACCACAGGACTGAATTAATGTCTTGCAAAATGATGGAGTAATATTGTTCCATTTGATTTTCAATATTTCCCAGAATTCAACTTGTTTCTTTGTATTTCTCCTTCACACCCCATCTCCATTAATTTTCTAACCATTTTCTGTAGCATTCAGATCGGGACTTTGCGGTGTCCATCACATGCGATCAACCCCTTGAACATTCAAAATATTTTTTATTCTCTTTGCAGTGTGACAGGTAGCGTTGTCCTGCACGAAGATAGGAGGTTGAAGTGACGAGAATCGGAGATGTGGAAAGGCATGCTAAGAATCTGCTTGTAGATTTCGGCATTGAGAGTCGATTGAAGGCGAATGGGTGTACCAGGACCAGCAGCAGAGATCACTTTCCATACTATCACACTGCCTCCTCCAGATTTCACTGGCTTCTTCCCACATGTATGAGATAACCTATCTTGTACATCCTCCTAACTTAGATTTTTCCTGTATCTCTTTCCTTCCCCTTCTACTGATCCCGTCACGCTCTCTGTCTGTCCTCCTCTCTCTCTCCCTCTCCTTTCATCTCTCTCCTCCTCCTTCTTTCTATCCGTCTCCTCTCTCTCTCCCTCTAGGTAATTTCTATATGTATTTTATATATAAGGAACTTTTCAAGTGTTTAATTGTATCCGTTTGAACATTGCTTCGATAATATTCCATATTTATATCTTGAATGTGTATACCCGTTATGAATTTACATTTACACTATTATGAGTATTAATATTTATATTCATAAAATGAATACCCAATATTGCAGTGAAACTTGTGTAACTCTGAATTACAAATATTAAAATGGTATCTCATATTCCAATCTTTGTTTAAACATAGAAACTTTCTAAATGTTAGAATTCCCCAGGAATCTCAACTTCATCTAAGATTCACTCATTTTAAGTAAACATCTTCATGCATTCATTGAATTATTACAATACGCAGATGTGCTTCACGAAGACGTAGCTTAGACTATTGTTCCTTCCTTTTAATATATATACATGTATATATGTCTGTGTAGTATTATATATGCCTGTGTGTGTGTGTGTGCCTCTGTGTGTGTGTGCCTCTGTGTGTTTGTACGTTTGAATATTTTAATCGATATGTGTGTTAGTGTATGTGAGTTTGTGTGTGCGTGTTCGTGTGTGTATGTACATGCGCGCCTGCATGTGCGTGTGTGTGATTGTAGTTTTTTTTTTTATTGAAATTGTAAGTTATCAGAAAAACAATTGCGGTAAAGATCGTTTTCTATTCCTGTAAAATATTTCCTATATAAGACTATATTTAAACAATACTCAAGAAGCATTTAATACTGAAATGTAAATCCAAGGCGACCAGCAGAGGGTGCTAATTGTATCGATTTAAATACTGAAATTTCCTTTTGATTCTATTTCTTTTGTGAAAACTCCTGTATGTTTCATACACAAAATAATTTAAATCGATTAATTTGTTTAAAATGATAACTATATTTGTCAAAAACATTCAGATAGAGTTGCAGATAATGACACAAACGGTAACGTCTTATTTACACTTACTCCAACGAAAGAATATGTCATCACAATGTGTTACCAAACGTTGCAAAATGTAAAGTTTTGACTAAACAAGTGCAAGTCTATTCAGGACCATACCATTTCATCTCTCCCCACCCAGCACACCCACCTAAAATGTTGATTGAAAAAAAAAATTGCTGTTGTCATCTTTAACAAAAATAACGTTTTGAATAAATATCGTTGAAGATACATTATTGACAACGTTACAATTTCTATGGAGTTATTTTAACAAATATTTCATTATTAATTTCTTTCATATTTTCAGTTATTTTAGTAGACGTTTTCTATTTAAGGAGTTCATTTTCATATCCAATCTGTTATAATATTTGCACATCACTTTCAACAATATCAGGGAAATTGGCTTGTTTCGTTTTGCTACAATGTAGACATTAAAAATTTACGTATGGAGCTTAATAGTTTTGTTTATTTTTATCTATAGTTTTCATGACTGCAACCTTTCCATTCTTTCAGTTCCATCACATACTGAATGCCTTTGATAAAACAAAAAAATACATAGTTCATCTTTTTCTAAGAGATGTTTTCAGAACGACTTTATTCTTTCTCGATGCTTCAGCACTGTAACTTCTGTTTTCTTTTGATATATGCATCCACTTAATGGTTATGGACACAAATTTGGCACATCATTCACAAACGTGTTTCCTGTTGATAAAAGGTAAACCATATTTCTGCTTGAACTCTAAAACCAGCTTCACACTCTAGCAATCAACAAGAGCACTATTTGCAATACTTTCATTACCTTTATATTGTGTAGTCTTAGAAGTTTTATCACATGTCAAGGTCTTTGGAGAAGGCTGTTCAGTTGAATAGTTACTTCAAAACATTATCAATGGCTAAAGATGGTAAAGGGATTCTTTTAACGGCATTTTGCCTTAAAACAGTTCTTGGAATCCTTGTTACAAAGTGTAATATATTATGCTAGCGCTTCATTAGAGTCCAAGACACAAATCAGTTTTATATATATATATATATATATATAAATATGCGTCCGTATATGTGTATGTATGTATGTGTGAATGTATGTATGTATGTATGTATGTATGTATGTATGTATGTATGTATGTATTTATCTATCTATCTATCTATCTCTCTCTCTCTCTCTCCTCTCTCTCTCTCTCTCTCTATTATATATATATATATATCAGGTTAATACAAACATGAAAGCACAAAAAAAACACAACAACGCGAGGACGTGGAACAAATATAACATTATTGGACGCTCAGGAAAGAAGGAAAGAAGGAGGCTATAACGTTTCGAGCGGGGCTTTTCGTCGGAAACATAGGAGAAGGAAAGATCCAGAGAAGGGAAGACAGAGGAAACAGATATATATGAAACATACACTACTGATACACTTCCACCCAATGTTATAGAACTCTAATCACAAAAGAAAGAATAAAATAAATATAAGGAAATTTTAAAATTTGTATTATAAAATGTTGATCCCAAGACAATTAAAGAAATTTTTGTGATGAATATTGTGAGCGGCGGATATCCGTTTGCATATTCAACTGTTTCACATCGTACGCAGACAAAAATCTCCATACTGCAGATTACTGAAGAAAACAGTGAATAATTTACGAAATAACAAAGCCTATATCGTTATTCGTTTCACACTCCCATTCTACTACTGTAACAACGAAATCGGGAGACAAACATTTATTTAATATCTTTAAAAGTGTGTACAGGTATAATTAAGAAGATTACTTCGCAATCTCATGATTTCGAGTTCAGTTCCATTGTACAGCGACTTGCAGCAATTGTGTGGCCACTATAGCCCCAGACCAACCAATTGCTCTTGAGTGAATTTGGTAAACAGAAACTGTGTAAAGCCCCTCGTGTATATATTCATATATGTATGTGTGTGTGTGTGTGTGTGTGTGTGTGTGTCTGTGCACGTACCTGTATCTGAGCCTTTGTAACCGTGTTTGTCCCCCTACCGCTTGACAAGCGGTTCGGCAAAACAGTACGACAAAATAAGTACCAGACTTGAAAACAATTCTTAGAATCGATTTGTTCAGCAAAACATTTCAAGTTATTACCCTAGACTGGTTGCAGTGCAATTACTGAAACAAGTGAAAGATAAAAGATATGTTGAGAATAGCTTGATATTACAAATATGAATATTCCCTAACAATGGATTTCAACGTCCAACCAAATTTCTCCAATTATTTTCAATAAAAGTATTCTTGTCCTGCATGGTTTGATACAATACACTTGAAGACTCCCTGATAAGGAATTTTGTCATTTAATTATGATTGTAATTCCGTGGAAGACGATCATTAAGTTAATAGAAAAGGATCACACATTGTCATATCATGGGAATATCAATTTTAAAGAATACTTTAAAATCTTGTGAAAAAACAGATTTTCGCTACAACAAATTTTATAGGTGATAAGACATTCATGTTTTCATGCGACATTGACCTTGTAACATTTTGACATTTGATGTAAATTAGTATTTACGTCTACAACTGCGTCTGTATACAGTTACAACAACAACAATTAACAAACCAAATTATTCAACTGTTTTTAGAAAACAGAATCTATTACTCAGTATAATTGGATACAATAAACAAGACACAATAAATGTATCTAATTTATTATGAATATTTTCCTTCTTCGTTTTCACTGATCATTACTTTGATATAGAAGAAGCATAAATTGTGATATATGATGAAACAACGACCAGGCAAACATATCAAGAACGACAAATCCATATTTCATAGAGTTGGTGAGAGTGGAAAATTATATGCGAAAGTGTAACATTTCGACTATCCACATTAAATCACATATAAGTTTACAATTGCATAGTAATTAATTAGTTGGCAATTTTTAATGAAGTTCGTTCAACAAGCTATTAGCAATTGTGTAGCTAATCTACGAAGCAGTTAATATGCAAATCATAATATTACAGAGTATCAAATATGAACAATGCCGACGTAAACATACATATATAATGTCTAATCATATACTGCTACAAATGTTGATAAAATTAAACAAACATGAAAGTTCTATTATGAATGAATTATTAGAAATCTAAAACATTCTCAGTTAAAATGGAGGATTTTAAAATCATATATATATATATATATATATATAAAGAATGATAGATAGATAAATAGGTAGAGATATCTGTATACTACTATACTATCTAAACGAAATTCATTTAGGAGAATATATAAAATCATTCTTCTTTTTCTTCTTCTTCTTCTTCTTCCCTCTCCTCCTTCTTCTTATAATTCTTCTTTCTTTCTTTCTTTCTTCTTCTTTTCTTCTTCGACTTCGTCTTCGTCTTCTTTCTTTCTTTCTTTCTTTCTTTCTTCTTCTTCTTCTTTCTTCTTCTTCTTCTCCTTCTTCGTTTTCTCCTTCTTCTTCTTCTTCTCTTTCTCTTCTTTCTTCTTTTCTTCTTCTTCTTCTTCTTCTTCTTGTTCTTCTTCTCCTTCTTCGTTTTCTCCTTCTTCTTCTTCTCCTTCTTCTTCTTCTTTCTTCTTCTTCTCTCTTTCTTTCTTTCTTTCTTCTTTTCTTCTTCGACTTCTTCTTTCTTTCTTTCTCCTCCTTCTTGTTCTTCTTCTCCTTCTTCGTTTTCTCCTTCTTCTTCTTCTCCTTCTTCTTTTTCTTCTTCTTCTCTCTTTCTTTCTTTCTTCTTCTTTCTTCTTCGATTCTTCTTCTTCTTCTTCTCTCTTGTTCTTTCTTCTTCTTCTTCTCCTTCTTCTTTTTCTCCTCCTTCTTCTCTCTTTCTTTCGTTCTTCTTCTTCTTCTTCTTCTTCTTCTTCTTCTCTTCTTCTTTCTTTCTTTCTTTCTTCTTCTCCTTTTTCTTTTTCTCCTTCTTCTTCTTCTTCTTCTTCTTCTTCTTCGACTTCTTTCTTTCTTTCTTCTTCTTCCTCTCTTTCTTTTTCTTCTTCTTTATCTTCTACTTCTTCTTTTTCTCTGCTCTTCTTCTTCTTCTTCTCTTCAGCGGGAAAGAGTCAGCTGTCCACTTCCAATATAAATACCGTCCTACCTTATCGTGGCGATTTTTGTATTCATTTGGTGTCAGCAGAGGGCATCCCCAGATGAGATGATGTATTGTTTCATCAAATTCATAGCAGAATCTGCATTTAGCGTCAGAACGGTTTTAAACAATGTCAGCTTGGAAACTTTCACTCTCTTTTTTCAGTCCTGAGCTCGACAGACACTGATGAGATGTTGTTTGTTATGCCTCAGCATTTCGCCTTTGAAGTATATACTGTGCATGCAGAGCCTTCTGGTTCCGCCGCTCCTCAATTTGTTTCTGCCCACTCTTTTTTTGCAGTTTCATCTATTTTGCATGTTTAGTGGCAGTGGTTTCAGTTACTCCATTTAATTCAGGTTTAATGCCGAGTTTCCTTGAGAATTTGCAAACTTCCTTGACAATAGAATGTGATTTTTTGCTGCTTTCGTGTTTGCACAAAAGCCGTAGCATCAAGTCCTCTGTACTAGATAAGTACTTGTTCATTGCTGTTGTGGAGGTTTTATAGCACAGTTCTACCTGCATCATTCCTCTTCCCCTATCACTTCTAGGTAGGTACAGATGATCAACATCTGCTTTAGGGTGGTGCCTGTTCTTAGACATTAGTTGTTTTCTTTTGTATTCCTGCCCAGGCGTTGGAGCTCTGTAAGATTCCAGTAAATGATGTTAAAACCGTATTTGACTACTCAAAGTGGCCCGTCCGATGCAAGTTTTGGAGTTGAGTTCAGTTTTTAGTATGAGTCTTACTCAGTTGTTAACAGGCCTACTCGCTCTTAGTCAATTCTAGGAAACAGATTCAGATCATCTATATAAAACAGATGGTTTACTATAATATTATATTTTTTACCCATACCTGGTGTTACTCAGTTCGTTTGAGAGTGGGATCAGTGCCATGAAAAGAGTAATGAGGGAAAAGGAGTCACCTAAAAAATATGCCTCGTTTGATGTTGATGTTGCTACATTGGCTCATCCAATTACTATGGTGTAAAAGGAGGCGTATATTCCACTTGGCCATGCTACCTTGTAAGAATTTGGAAACGACAGGCGAGATTTTATATATCTCAAGGACCTTGAGTAGTTAATTACATGATACACTACGAAACGCTTTCCTGTACTTTATCCATACCATGCTCTGGCAATTCTCAACAATCATTTTATTTATGAGTAATTGATCTTTGCAACCATAAGAATTCCTTTTACAACCTTTCTGAGCTTGTGAAATGATTAAAGTTTTGTTCAAGGAAAGTGTATATTCTTTCAGTTAGTATAGGATGTGAGGATCTTGTAGGTGGTGTTGAGATAGCTTTTGGTAGAAGGTATGTTGTTCCTTCGGTCAGCCAGGCAAGTAGTTGCTCTGAGTTCTGGATGACACCAGTTAGGGATTCAGCAAAATGTTGGTGTACTTCCGTCAAATATTATTACTATTATTATTATTATTATTATTATTATTATTATTATTATTATTATTTAAAACACCGTGATTCGCTCCCATTTGGCCGCCTGAGGCAGGTGAACTAGGTTCCTGTAATATGCAAATGAAACATTAATTTGCATAGGGCCAAATCAATTGGCTTTAACTTATATGTCTCTTATTAAATGTGTCAAGTACCTTTCTTTCACTTGTCCACTCAATCGTATGTGTGTATATATATAATATGTGTGAGGCGCAATGGCCCAGTGGTTAGGGCAGCGGACTCGCGGTCATAGGATCTCGGTTTCGATTCCCAGACCGGGCGTTGTGAGTGTTTATTGAGCGAAAACACCTAAAGCTCCACGAGGCTCCAGCAGGGGGTGGTGGTGATCCCTGCTGTACTCATTCACCACAACTTCCTCTCACTCTTACTTCCTGTTTCTGTTGTACCTGTATTTCAAAGGGCCGGCCTTGTCACTCTCTGTGTCACGCTGAATATCCCCGAGAACTACGTTAAGGGTACACGTGTCTGTGGATCGCTCAGCCACTTACACGTTAATCTCACGAGCAGGCTGTTCCATTGATCGGATCAACCGGAACCCTCGTCGTCGGAACCGACGGAGTGCTTCCAACAATCGTATGTGTGTATATATATAATATGTGTGTTTGTGTGTGTGTGTGTGTATGTAGAAACAAATATACATGCACGGTTGCACACACGCACGCACACACAAACACACACAAATATCCAAACATAGTCTGAGAGCAAAACAACACATAATCAAAATGTTAAGTTTCTTTGCATTCTGGAAATGCAATATGTATTAATTAAGTAATAAAAGTAACTTTCTTTAATTTACTCAACGTCGATTTAATACGCCCTTCGCCAGGAAAACAGAATCCTTCGTATTTATCATGATGATATGAATTTAGAGAACACTTTTATATTAATTCATTCGACTGAACACCATTAACGAGCTAGTAAAAAAACTGGGGAAAATATTTTCCACAAGATTAAGCACCTGTTTAAAATTCATTCATCGTTCATAGGTCGTTGATTAGCGAATAGATGTTTTAGCAAGAACATTTTACACTAAATTACGTTAGGACTGTATCAAAATAATAACGATTTTGTTAAGAAAAGTTGTATCAGGTAATGCTATGTTTAGTTTATCTAAATGGAAATTAGCACATTTTAAAAATTTGTTTCATAGTGCTGAGTCATTGAGGTTTTCAATATGATATTATTTAAACTTCATATTGATGTATCACAGTAAAGAATATCAGTTAAGATTTTTTGAGCAAAGCCTTTTTACAAGGCGCAGATAAAGTAGTTAGGAAATTCGAAAAGAGTCAAGCCAAAAATTACACAGATATTATTCAGAAGTCATGATTGAAAACATGTGGAAGTGTGTAGTGGGATTATAGTTTTCAGTGGAGGAGAGTGAATTGTGGAGGCGAACGATACTCTTTCTAGTGGAGGAGAGTGAATAGAGGAGGCGAACGGTACTGTTACTTCTAGTAAAGGAATGTGAATAGTGGGGTTGAACGGTACTCTTTCTAGTGGAGGAGAGTGTATAGTAGACATGAATGGTTCTCTTTCTAATGGAGGTGTGCAGTACTCTTTCTAATGGAAGAGAGTGAATAATGGAGGTAAACGGTACTCTTTCTAGGGAAGGAGAGTGAATAGTGGAGGTGAACGGTACTCTTACATAGACGAGCGGGAATAGTGGAGGTTAACGATACTCTTTCTTGTGAAGGAGAGTGAATAGTGAAGGTAAACCGTACTCTTTCTAGTGAAGGAGAGTGAATAGTGGAGATGAACAGTACTCTTTCTAGTGAAGGAGAGTAAATAGTGAAGAGGCAATGTAGCCTTTCTAGTGAAGCAGAATGAATTGCGGAGGGGAACGGTTCTCTTTCTAGTGGAGGAGAGTAAATACTGGAGGTGAACGGTACTCTTCTCGGCGGAGCGGATTGAATAGTGGTGGTAAACGGTACTCCTTCTAGTGGATAGGAGCAAATAGTGGAGTTGAACTGTACTCTTTCTAGTGGAGGAGAGTGCACAGTGGAAACGAACGGTCCTCTTCCTAGTGGAGGTGAGTGAAGGTGAACGATACTCTTCCTTTTGAAGGAGCAGGAATAGTGGAGGTAAGTGGTACTCTTTCTAGTGGAGGAAAGTAAATAGTGGAGATGAACGGTACTCTTTCTCGTTAAGGAGAGTGAATAGTGTAGGTGGATGGTGCTCCTTCTAGTGGAGAGGAGTAAATAGTGGAGGTGAACAGTACTCTTTCTAGTGAAAAAAAGTATATAGTAAATGTGAGCTGTACTGTTTCTAGTGGAGGAAATTAAATAGTGGAGGTGAACAGTACTCTTCCTAGTGAAAGAGAGGAAATAGTGTAGGTGAACGGTTCTCGACTGTCGGTCATGGCCGAAAGAGAAAGAGGAAAGAAGTGGATAATAGAGGCATGTGCTAGATTGTATGACTGAGTGAGTGAATAGAATATATTGCTGCAAATAATGGCGACATATAATGTGTGCGAGTGGATTGTTAGTGGAGTCTTATGTTTAGGCGCATGTGGAAGCAACACTATGCATGTATGACTGATGGAGTAAAGGGCAAGCATGAACTTCATGCTCGTGTGTGTGTGTTTGTGTTGAAACGTGAGGAAGGATTTAAAGGAGATAAACAGTTACAAGACACTTATCATTCGTTGATTCCAGCAGGATGATGATCCGCTACTAGAAAAACAATTGCTTTTGTTGCTGCGTATCACCAGATGAGCTCTGACTGAACAAAAGCATTACATTTGTAATCATCCTGCCTATATTTCAGACAGTTCTATCTAGGAGTATGTTACACAATGTCTCTTTTGTATTTTTACACTAATTGAGTGTATTTGGTTGCTATTCTTAGTAGATCGAGCATCATGTAGAAGTACCACTCGAAAATTAAGAACTACTTATGGAAGTGTTAGATGACTTGACGCCATCGTATTGGTGAATTCCAGCAGTGGTATAAAATGGGCGTACGACAGATTTAAGAGCAGGACTACTGCATCCATCATTTGGCGGCGAGCTGGCAGAAACGTTAGCACGTCGGGCGAAATGCTTAGCGGTATTTCGTCTGCCGTTACGTCGTGAGTTCAAATTCCGCCCAGGTCGACTTTGCCTTTTATCCTTTCAGGGTCGATAAATTAAGTACCACTAACGCACTGGGGTCGATGTAATCGATTTAATCCCTTCGTCTGTCCTTGTTTGTCCCCTCTATGTTTAGCCCCTTGTGGGTAATAAAGAAATATATTGCATCCATCATTGGACAGATGTGCTTTGAATCAGTCTAACCAACATATACGATGTTTTATTAAGCTATCAGTTGTTTGTACGTGTGTTCATTAGAAAGTAATTTGTCATAAGGTGTTGTTAAAATATATTCTAATTCTTCGTACTTCTTTTGGTGTCTTGTAATATATTTTGCTGTTCCGCAAAACAGATAGATTATATAGACGCAAGTGTAACAATGTGGTTACGTGTTTTTCTTTGCGCCAATTAACCAGTGTTTATGTTAACGATACGCTCCTTTATATCACATAGCTTCATGATAAAATAGACTATGAAACTAGAATATATACTGGAAAATTCTTCAACAGCTTTGCTCAAGCAAAGCTGCAGTCATTGAAACCAGAGAATCATTGAAACAGTGAAAGATGATCCATCCAAGATATTACTGCTTAGATGTGGTTTGAAAAATGGAAACTTTCTATTCTGACTGCATTTATATGAGGAATATCCGTATGAACATGAACCTCAATGATAATATAGTCGATAGGTTGTAAAGGTATTCATCAGAGTTCAGCAATCAAGAGAATCTATAGAAATGCCATATTATATTTTATAATGTATTATGATGCGTTCTTAAACATTGGCAATATGGAAATGCCTGAGATTTAAAATGCAGTATCGTAATTTAGAATGCAGCATCGTAAAGGAAGATGATACATCTTCTTATGAAGCATCTAAGAATTAGTTGCAAATGTGCAAGAACACGAAGAATGCATAAATATTAGAAATATCTTCTCAACGTCCAGCATAATATTTCCTTTACCATGTCTTAGCGTAACAACTTAATGTGAATTTTCACCATCGGAAATATATTTACGCTTTTTCATATCTTACATAAATATCTTCGCATTTCCATGGGGATCGTGCTGGCTTAGATAATAGAATGTTAACTTGGTGCTATGTAGATGTGATAAATATCAGTTATTCTTTTTGGCCAGTTCTGCCGTTCGTGCGCTCGTAATTTCCAATTCAATTGGTTTTTCCAATAAAATTCTTCTTTAATTAATTTAAAGAAACATTTATCTCATCCATAACTAGAAGAGGAAAATAAGCAGTGGAGTCATAAAATGTAGTACTCGGTTTAAGTAGTGAGGTTATCAAGTTTAGTACCCAGCTTCACCTTGGGTGGGTTATGTTGCCTGTGGCCCACGAAGGATATACGTTCCATTGTGTGCATCTAAGCCAGTTCATCAAATTCTCTTTGTTCAGCAAACGAACCTAGTGACAATTGAATTCGTACATGTAAGGTTAAACTTCGTACATGTAAGGTTAAAATTCTGTATAATATATCAAGACGTTTCCTTTTTTATTTCTTCTTTGATAGCTCACGCACAATAGGTTCAAAAGGTTTTATATATTGTTCAAATTAAGTCACTACAAAATTCAACAAATCTACAGGATTTGGAAACTGAGGCAAGAGCTTCAAACGTGTTTGGTAATATTTTGTGGGTAAACTATATTTATATATAAAGATGCAAACAAAATGCAGCGACACACACATATACACCCATAGATACATACACATATTTGTGCATTGTGTGTATGTGTATGCGTATGCGTATGCATGTAAGTAAATGTCTTTGTGAATGTGTGTGCGTATGTGTGTGTATGTGCGTATACGTGTGTGTGTATGTCTGTGTGTCTGTGTGTGTGCATAAGCGCAGTATGGCCGAATGGCTCGGTAGTTCGCTACACATTAATTTATGTTCTAGTTTCGAATCTGTTGATTGGCTGAATCGATAATCCATATTCTATATAGTCTCTGTGTGATCCATATCTTGTAAGTGAATCTAAGTCGACGATCGCGCTTATTTTGCCTGAGAATGTACAGTCTTTTAATTACTTAGCTGCCTACAAGTCAAGCCGGATAGGTTAGCTGATTGAACAACCAAACACTCATAAACGAAAATCTTGACCCGAATCCATCTGTGTGTATGTGTGCTTGTGTGTGTGAGTGCAGAGAGGGTCAAGTATTTTTGTGTGTGTGTATTCTATAAAGACGTGGTACGCGTGCTTTTGTGATTAGCGTGTTACACTCATGTTCAACAGATTTTGATTCAGGTATTCATGGACAGGGCGATTCATTGAGTTATTGAGCAAAACGCTTTATTTCACCTTGCTCCAGTCCACTCAGCTGGAAAACCTGAGTAATCCTGCGACGGACCGGTGTCCCGTCCAGTAAGGAATACATACAGCACAGAATCCAGGAAACCGACCATATAAGCTTATGTTTCGGGAAGCCCCTTTTTTGATTATATAAAAACAGAAAGGGAATAAAAATGAAGTGATTAACGGTATATATCAGACTTCCGAATAAGAATATCAACTAACCGTTCCATTCAAATGCTATACAACCAGTCAGTCCGTCAAAGGCGGTCGCGATTAGTCGCATCTTTACAGAGTTCTTGTATTGTAATATCATGGAGGAGAAGAGGTTGCCAGATTTTAATTCTTCACCATTGACAACACTACAGGAGATATTATGCATCATCTGCACGCGCTTCTTAGAATGTAACGTAAACGAAACCGAAACTGCGAGTTATAAGAATCCGCTTCAGTAGAGGACTTATATATTGAGACAGCTACAATGGGATGAAAGACTTATGTGTGACCTCGACGGGATTTGACCTCAGAACATTAGGCGCCGAAGCAATTACTACGAGACATTTGTCTGGCATCTAACAATTCTACTAATTGACCGTCTATTTTTATTATTCAATACTGAGGGCGAAATATTGGTCGTACTTAAGATACAAGAAGTTCCATAAAGCAATGTGGTATTTCTACTCAATTTATTGTCTTTGATCTGTTGTTGAATAGCCACATTTATTAAATTAATAATTTAAATCTACTGAAGATTCGGCATTCAGCAGAATCCTTATTTCTATACCGTTTCTCTCACTATTTCTACAGCATTCACCAAACTACATCGATCATACATAACTTGAATGACTCACTACCATCAACCGCTCTCCTCCGCTTCTGTGGGTTTGTCTCATTTCTCCCTCTTTCTTTCTCTCTTTAACCCTTTCTCTTTTTTCTCCTTCTCTCTGTCTGTCTCTAGCTTTCTTCTACCTCTCCCCTTCTCTCTTTCTCCCTTTTCTCTTTCTCTTTCCGTTCCATCTTTTGTCGCTACTTTTTGATAAATCTTTAGAAAAGGCATTCTTTTTCACACGTATAACAGCAACAATAATTTATTTATTATTTATTTATTTATTTATTTACTTATTTCTATTTTTTCTTTTTCTTTTTTATTTATTTTATCTTATTTTATTGTTCCGTCGTGGAAAATTATGTAACACTTCGTACCCTGGTAACTGGAAATGTATATATTTTATGTTTTTAGAAATCCAAGGTGAAACAGTACCATGTAATACAAGATCTTGGAGTTCTTTAGATAAAACTATAAAAACAAAGTTACCTGTGTGTTTGTTATAATTGCCGTTAATCAAGGAACCACTGTAAAAGCGCTTGTTTTGATGTTCTGTCCACCTTGCAATAAATCTATAAAATGTAACGCAAAGAATTGCAGAGACATTGCGTTACATTATTGCTCACTTTGCTATTCAAAGCAAGTACTTTGTCAGAAACGTTTTATTATTCACGAAATTAGATTTTTGTCAATTAATGTTCAAAAAGATGAGATAGGCCCCAGCACATATTTCATTCTCCTGGCCCATAAATATTCAAAACATTTTCAAATATGCATGCTTGTTAGCTGAATTGCATCTGATCTGCAATGTAAAAAAACCTGCGATACATTCTAAGTAAGGTTATTATCAGAAGGAAAGATAAGTCGAGTTATCAACCTAGTTCTTTTAAATCGCAAAATCCTTGCTCAAAAGTCATTTTTCATACAAAGAAAATCGTTATAATATTATCGATTTGTAAAGAAAATTTCAGAAAGTTGGACTAGAGTTACCGAGGATTATAATTTTCTTTTTTTTTTTTCTTACTTACTTTGTGAAATTTTGAATTGCTAACGTCATCTTCTCTCAATATTCTAAAATACTAGGCATTGAGCTGGCAGAATCCTTGGCACGTCGGGCAAAATATTTAGCGACTGAACCCCTCCCCTGAAATTGTTGCCCTTGTGCCACAATTTGAAACCAATATTTTAAAATACTATGCAGTACGCCTCGCAATGTTTTCCTTTCGTTCGTTCTTTTGTAATATATTTGGTGGGATATAAACTCCCCGCATCCCATAATATCCGGGAGAATATGCATTTAATAACTTTTATTTCAGAGTGATTTAAAACTTTACCTTTAGTATCCATACTGATTTGTAGCACGGTTACAAATGTGGGTGACTATGTAATAGTCGATCCGGTCAACTTCAGAATTCGATTGAATTATTATCGACCAATATAATTCATTTTTGAAACAAGTAGAAGGCAAATGGTTTTATCGAAAGAATGAAAGGCAAAACTGACATCGGTGGAGTTTGAACTTAGAACGAAGAAAGAAATGACAGAATGGGGCCAACCAAATTTTTTCCCACTACCGAGGATAAAAATATTTTGTGACATCTTTTCGCTACCGATTTTTTCTTCTGTATTGCACTTTGCATCAGCATTATTCATGTAAGTTTTACAATTCCTGGCAGTCAATCTCCATCATTAAATCCTTTATATATAGTTAGATAGATTGGATTAATCTACAAAGAATTGTTTGGCAATTTTCAATGGATTTCTATCAGCATTATTTCCATTAGAGTCACAAAAATACAAAATACGACTCCAATGATATATCTGGGCAATACAGATCTGTCTATTCAGTAATTTTGTTTGCTTTGCAAATAGCAAATAAGCTAAGAATGAACAAATATTAATTGGAAGACAAAGCTAAGCAAATTTTTGTTTCCATAAGTATAAAATACAAAGAGGAAGAATTATATATTTCTCAATGTTCCTCTACCAACATATTAATAATAATAATAATATAATAATAATAATAATAATAATTATAATAATAATAATAATAATAATAATAATAATAATAATAATAATAATAATAGTAAATGGATAATAACTTAAATTGCGATCACATTATTCTTGCTTTGAATCCAAAATATTTTGTCTTGTAACTTTGCCAGATATTGATGTATTCAGAAACTAAATAAAGAATGGAATAAAAGTTAATTGGAACAAATTTAGTTGTTATGTTAGGGCTGAGGTCTTGGTTGGTAAATAATTTGTTTTTTTTTTTTTTAGGCTTCCAAATAAACTTAGGCGAGTTTGAATTACTATTTCTTGTTATTCAGCTTCTTCTTACCATCTCCAGCTCTTCGAACATCGTTGTCTTACGCATGGCAAGGTTATGTGAAGTTTGCAGCACTATATTTGCGATAAACTACCAAGAAACGAACGATGAAGCCATTGACAAATATCGATCGACTGGTCCAACAAAATGTTACCAGTGTCAAGAATTCATATGAAGATAGTGGAAACTAGCAATAAAAAAAAATGAACATATTTCTCCACATAACGTTGCTTACAAAAGCTTGATTTATATTTCAGATGAGAGGAAAAGGAATGTGTCAGCGTCCAATTTTTTTACCAGTTGGCGATAGATGGTAATGACAAATCTGGTGTAGAACAAATTCCTTAGCTATAGGTTGCAAAGGGTCGCTCACTAGTTCATTTCATTTTAGTACCGCGAGTGAGGTATCATACGAGACTCACAGCATTTCAAATATATATATAATATATATATATAATAATATATAATATATATATATAATTATATATTATTATATATATTATACAAATGATGAGTGTATTTTACCTTGTTAACAATTTAAAACGGAAAATAATTTGTTTACACCTGCGTTAACTCCATTTTTAATATATATATATATATATATATATATATAGTGGGTGTGTGTGTGTGTTCGTTGTGTGTGAATATATATGTATATATATATATATATATATATAATATGTATATTATATGTATATAATAATATATACATGTACTTATGCCTCCCTCTGCAGTTCATCTATGACCACCTTGACAGAACATACCTAAGGCCGCCACACCCGCCCTAAAGTGAGCGCTCTCGTCCCTGCTGTTGCCGTCGTTCTACGCCTTATGCTTCGGCAGCTTCACTCGCTCGCCTGCCGGCATCCGCCGCCGTTCCGTTCGTTCGTCCTCTCACCATCAAACGTTCGGTTCCTTCTTCGCCTGCGCCTACACGACGTCGTCGCTGCCGTGCGCCCACATACCTTTACTCATGCAGCCCGGTCGGCCTCGTCGCACGTGCCTTCCGCGCTCGCTAGTTTTTTTCTTTCTTTCTTACTAGCCCGTTTTTTCTTACTAACTCGTTTTTTTTTTCATTCTTACAGATTGAAATGAAAATTGTATAAGCACAATATCCATATTGATAGTAACGAATCTCAAAACACAGCAAATTCATTGAAGCCAGGTGTTACGCATACATAGCAACAATATGTTTATCCATTCCCGAACGTGTACATGTACATGCATATGCATACATACATATACACATACAGTCACACACACATATATCTCTGTATCTATGTATAGCTGTGCATGTATGTGCGTTTGTTTGTATGTGCGTGTGTATGTTGCGGGGGGGGGTGAACATGAACATATACATAGCAATATTATAGAGCCATTAAGGCGGCGAGCTGGCAGAAACGTTAGAACGCCGGGCGAAATGCGTAGCCGTATTTCGTCTGCCGTTACGTTCTGAGTTCAAATTCCGCCGAGGTCGACTTTACCTTTCACCCTTTCGGGGTCGATAAATTAAGTACCAGTTACGCACTGGGTCAATGTAAACTACTTAATCCGTTTGTCTGTCCTTGATTGTCTCCTCTTTGTTTATCCCCCTGTGAGTAATAAAGAAATAAATATTATAGAGCCATTTGACCGAAATTCAGGAACCGGCTTTACACACAAAAGTTAGGCAATACCCTGTCTCGGCGTTCATCAGAAAAACTCTGTACTCCAAGGCAGAATACAGATTCTTCACCCGTATACCTGCAATGACTGCGGAAAACACAAATTTAATCCTGTTCAGATGAAGAGAAATAAATGCTTAATTACTGGTCGACCACATATTGCCTATGGAATTTGATCCTGCACAATCAGCTTCGCCCAAAACCACAGCATTATGTTTTGGCACAAAGCTAGACATAACCGGCTTATTCCATAAAATACAAATACGAATATATACTAAATGTCCACAGATGATTATAAGATTAGACATCTAGCCATTCCTATTTTCATCCACCGGACCAG
>NC_043001.1:123864949-123878675 GCF_006345805.1 Octopus sinensis | reverse complement strand
CGTGCCTTCCGCGCGCTAGTTTTTTTGTTCTTTCTTACTAACTCGTTTTTTTTTTCATTCTTACAGATTGAAAATGAAAATTGTATAAGCACAATATCCATATTGATAGTAACGAATCTCAAAACACAGCAAATTCATTGAAGCCAGGTGTTACGCATACATAGCAACAATATGTTTATCCATTCCCGAACGTGTACATGTACATGCATATGCATACATACATATACACATACAGTCACACACACATATATCTCTGTATCTATGTATAGCTGTGCATGTATGTGCGTTTGTTTGTATGTGCGTGTGTATGTTGCGGGGGGGGGGGTGAACATGAACATATACATAGCAATATTATAGAGCCATTAAGGCGGCGAGCTGGCAGAAACGTTAGAACGCCGGGCGAAATGCGTAGCCGTATTTCGTCTGCCGTTACGTTCTGAGTTCAAATTCCGCGAGGTCGACTTACCTTTCACCCTTTCGGGGTCGATAAATTAAGAGTACCAGTTACGCACTGGGTCAATGTAAACTACTTAATCCGTTTGTCTGTCCTTGATTGTCTCCTCTTTGTTTATCCCCTGTGAGTAATAAAGAAATAAATATTATAGAGCCATTTGACCGAAATTCAGGAACCGGCTTTACACACAAAAGTTAGGCAATACCCTCTCGGCGTTCATCAGAAAAACCTCTGTACTCAAGGCAAGAATACAGATTCTTCACCGTATACCTGCAATGACTGCGGAAAACACAAATTTAAATCCTGTTCGATGAAGAGAAATAAATGCTTAATTACTGGTCGACCACATATTGCCTATGGAATTTGACCTGCACCAAATCAGCTTCGCCCAAAACCACAGCATTATGTTTTGGCACACAGCTAGCTAGACATAACCGGCTTATTCCATAAAATACAAATACGAATATATACATAAATGTCACAGATGATTATAGATTAGACATCTAGCCATTCCTATTTTTCATCCACCGGACCAGTACATACACCAACACACATACACACACAATAAACACACAACCACACACACACACACGCATAATATATATATATATATATATATATATATATATATATATGGATAAAATCCTTATATATATATAAGGATAATATCGTTATTTAAATTAAATAACGATCTTATCAAGTGGCCAGCATGGAAATAAGAACCTTCAAAGGTAATAATTATTATTAAAGTTATAACTTAGGGTATCTACGAGATACAGCCATGCGTAGAATAGCAGCCACGATCTGACTCTAAAACCACCTTAAGTGTTAAATATAGCACAAGGAGAGAAGACAAAAAGACAAAAATAAAACTAGTAAAACATTATTGGATAATTCAAGATCCTGGATTTCTGACTTTGCATTTAGACGTGCTTTGCCTCATCAGTGGAATATACGTAGAGAGGAACATAAACACACATACACACACGCATACACAGACACAGACACACACACACACACACACACACACACACACGATATATATATATATATAATATATATATATATATAATATACATAAAATACAGCACGTATGCATCATGACCAGTTTAAAATGCCCGCTTCTTAATTCCATGTGCCATATGGTTTAGATCCTGGCTGGAATTTTCAGCATGTGTCTGTGTATATATATGTGTATATACACTCACATATTTCACATATATATGTGTGTTTTACTGTGATATTTTGATAAATCTATCCATTAGTAAAACCATGTTAAAGAAACAAATATTGCAACCAATTTCACCTGCAATTTTTTTGTTTTTTATCGTTATATTGTATTTATTACCTATTGCTATCTACTTTCCCCATTTCCTCGTCTTTTTTCTCCTTTTCTTTCTTCTATTCACTTAAATTCCGAGGAAGAAAAGTATGCAAAATGTTACACAGAGATACACACAAGAACACACGGAATCACATACACACACAACCATATTCATACACAGAGACATACATACATATATATGCACTCAAACCCCATCCACACGGATCACACAAACACATATTTCCCCACACACATATACATATATCTTAAAAAAGTAGAATCCAAAGTGACAGGTGGTAGTCTCTACTTATATTAATTATTTGGGAAAACGACAAAAAAGCAATATACATATATCATACAAATACACACACATGAGTTTGTGTGTGTATCTGTGTTTGTGCATGTGTGTCTACGTCTGTGCATTTATATACATAGAAATTCACATATACCTGTTAATGAGTGTGTGGTAAGAAGTTTGCTTTCCAACCGTATGGTTCTACGTTCAGTCTCACTGTGTGGCACCTTGGATATGTGTCTTCTACTATGGCCACGGGCCGACCAAAGCCCGGTGTGCGGATTTGGTAAGAGGAAATTGAAAGAATCCCGTTTTATATATATATATATATATATATATATATACCGGAGTAAACACATACATGTGAAACAAGATGGAAAAAGGAGTACTCAAATACCAAGGGTAGAGTAATATGCTTTATTTAAAAGCAGCAGAAATTCCACAAAACCTGTTACTCGGAGTTTCACGTTCCCGTTCGTCGGACATTTTTGTTAAAATAGAACCGATATGACAATTCTATCAAGACTAGTATAAACGCTACACCTTTAAAAATGGACTTGTTTGATTGGTCCTTTCAAATAACGGTCATAGTCGAGCGTTAAACAAAAATGAGATCAATATAAAATATAAAATTATAAAAGTCGAAGAAAAAAACTTACATCGAATCTTTGGTTAAAATACATATTGTCATTAATAAAGAAAATATAATTAATACATAGAAATTAAAATTAAAATATTAAAATGTATTAAAATATTTCACAACAGTACATACTCTTACTAAACTGTTAATATACATATATACATCAACATACACAGATAGATGTGCGCAGATCACATACAAATACAGACATATAAATGCAAAACGAAAATATACACACTAATGCATGTACACATATGTATACGCAATCTAGCTCGCATGCAAAATCACTTGTATCCATATAGACTATAAGCAAAATTCATGGATGGGGAAGGGGCGCTCTTATTTACTAAAGCTAAAGACATAAGTAAGGGAGGGGGAGGGGGAGGTAAAGTTACAGGGCTCTATACAAGTAACGAATAGGGAGAGAAAAACGAAAGAAAGGAACTGAATGCGTTCTGCACCATCTCGAAGAAGCATCTTTATGGCCCGTTTTTCTTTGGGGAAAATGTGACCGGCGATGTTTATCTACAAATGCTTTAGAAATAGCTAATGGATGAGCTCATAGCAAATGAACATGACTTCATTTTTCAACAGGACGGGGCGCCACCTCCCCGGAAGCTCACCGTGCGGGCTTATCTCAATGATAATCCGCGATAAAATGACCACCATGTTAACCTGACCTGACACTTGCGATGTTTTTCTCTGGGGCTATGTCAAGTGCCTGGTCTATTTCCTCCACTTTTCCTGCAAGCATAAAGGAACCCGAGCAGAGAATCACTATCGCACTGGAGACTGTTACCCAAGACAAGCTGCAGCGTGTTTGGGAGGAGCTGGACTACCGACTTGACGTGTGCCGTACCTAAGGCGGTGCACATATTGAACATTTATGAAATCGTTCATGGAATCCACATAACTTTGAATTTCTCATTCAAATTTGGAGCAATGTTCCTCAACATTAAGCCTGGTTAGTTTCATTTGCTTTGACTATGTAGTTTCTGTGATACTCTTTTTCTTTTTTACTCTTTTACTTGTTTCAATCATTTGACTGCGGCCATGCTGGAGCACCGCCTTTAGTCGAGCAAATCGACCCCGGGACTTATTCTTTGTAAGCCCAGTACTTATTCTATCGGTCACTTTTGCCGAAACGCTAGGTGACGGGGACGTAAACACACCAGCATCGGTTGTCAAGTAATGCTAAATTACATGAACGTAAACACACAAACATCGATTGTCAAGCGTGATGGAGGAGAAACGCATAATGGGAGACCCCCGCACAACACACCGCACACCCCCGCACACACACAGACACAATAGCTGATAGAAACTGGGAGAGACTGAGCTCTGAAAACATATATGTATGTATGTATATATATGTTTGTGTCTTTGTGTCTATGCATATATACATATACGTTCATATATATGTCTGCGTGTGTATGCGCGTCTATTTGGTTGTGTGTATGTTTCTGTGCGTATATTACATTACAGACATATTGTATACACACACTGAAATATAGATAGATGTATTTATATAATATATATTATAATATTATATATATATATTATATATATATATATTATATATATATATATATATACATATATATATATAGATAGATAGATAGATATAGGTAGAAAGATAGATATAGATAGAAAGATAGATAGATAGATAGATAGATAGATATCGATATATATATTATATATATATAGATAGATAGATAGATAGATAGATAGATAGATAGATAGATAGATAGATAGATAGATAGATGATAGATAGATAGATAATAGATAGATAGATAGATATGCATATATATATATCACCGTGATCACCGTGACCGACCAGGCTATCAGAGGTTGTTACACATCGCTGGTCACAATGCGCTTCGCATTGTTTTAGCCTTCAAATGACGCCACCCCGCTGGCTAAGTGAGCAGGTCAATATATATATATATATATATATATATACATACACATAAACACACACACAAGCACGCACACGCGTGCGCACAGACACACATTTAAATGTACACGTACATGCACACCATTTACAAATATAGACATAAATTTATAGCCATAAGTAAATAAAGCAAGTACATAATATACGTTCATATATACAAACATGGATAGCGTCATGGCTACACACGTTAATGCATACATACATATATACAGACAGGCAGGTATTTATTCATACACTTGTACTTATGTGCATACATTTTATATCGATGTCTAAATTTCGTGCAGCTCGGTAGACAAGATGAACATAGAATCTATCCAACGCAACTGCTGACTACATAGGACATTTATCACCAGTTAGCAGGAAGTAATTGTAGTATAACTTTAATAGTAATTTGTCATTTACTCAGTTGAAGTCTACGATTCTCAGGAAGATGATGACAACAGCTCATAGCGATAACATAAAGGAGTTATATAAACGATGAAACCTCAACGAAGAATCTAATTTCTACAAGTAGTTCCCACCAATAATACGCCGAACGTATTTATATAAATTATTCTAAAATCGTGAATAAGAATGTGATTCATTTGTATACTAAGCGACTCCATAAATGTGTACTTTCTGCTGCTTTTTTCCAGGAATCTTTTCTACTTGTCTCCATTCATTGAGCTATTCATAGATATATATTTCTTTACTACCCACAAGAGGCTAAACATAGAGGGGACAAACAAGGACAGACAAAGGGATTAAGTAGATTACACAGACTCCAGTACGAAACTGGTACTTTATTTATCGATCCGAAAGGATGAAAGGCAAAGTCTACCTCGGCGGAATTTGAACTCAGAACGTAACAGCAGACGAAATACCGCTAAGCATTTCGCCCGGCGCGCTAACGTTTCTGCCAGCACGCCGCCTATTCATACATATAGATAGAAACGTTGCAGACAAAGCTGCCTGGTTAAAATGAACTATTTGCTACAACGTGGTTCTCGAACCCCATGCTGCTGTGTGTTTCGTTGGGAAAAGTATTTTAAACCATATAGATTCTCATAAGGCGGCGAGCTGGCAGAATCGTTAGCACGTCGGGCGAAATGCTTAGCGGTATTTCGTCTGCCGCTATGTTCTGAGTTCAAATTCCGCCGAGGTCGACTTTACCTTTCATCCTTTCGGGGTCGATTAAATAAGTACCAGTTACGCACTGGGGTCGATATAATCGACTTAATCCCTTTGTCTCTCCTTGTTTGTCCCCTCTGTGTTTAGCCCCTTGTGGGCAGTAAAGAAATAGATATTTTCAATGGCATTTAGTATATGAGAATTCTGTAAAAGGAGTGTATGGATGCGTGCATCCGCGCGCCTGTGTGTGTGTGCGTGTGTGTGTGTGTGCGTGTGCGCGCGCGTGAGTGTGTGTGTGTCCCTGTGTCTGTGTTTGTTGCATGTGTATTTCTCATGAGATATCGAAATTTAGGTTATTTGAAAAAATATATCGACAACAAAGCTATTTTCCAGATAGCAAAATAATTCATGTGGACAAAAGGATGTCCTAAAATCATTCAGATAGAATACTCCAGCATGACCGTAGTCCAATTTCAGCTAAAGGTAAAAGAAGGGGATATGAAAAGAAATTATGAATTTGAAAAATCATTCGAGAGTTTTAACAGTCTGTTATGATATTGCAAGATTTCATAGGAACAGCAAACTAACTTAAGAACTATCAAAGAAATGTATAATGAAATAATAAAGCATTATGCTCCGAGATAATTTATTGAATATGACTTCTTTATTATCACTTTCTCTCTAATTATAAATTAACAACACAATATATATATATATATATATAAATCATCACTGGACAGAGTGGTGCGTTGTATTGTTGAGGAAAACACTTCATCACACGTTGCTCTGCAACCACTTCAACACGTAACTTTTATCACGGAAGACGCAGTGCAACTAGACGCTTTATTTAACACAACAATGGTGTCAGGTGACGCAATATGCTTCAAATGATATAAGATTTACATTTCACTCCAAGTTAGATGATCGTGATATGGTGTGTTGCTAATAGTTCACACACAGTAAGGATATTTGTGGTTGAGAAGTGGTTGAAAAAATACAAAGAATTCAATGTAAATGGGAGGGTGTTTATGTCATTAGACTGAATGGACCTTAAGCGTGTGGAGAGCTTTGATGGCTGGCTATGACAGTCAATTGTGACAGCGTGGTGAAGAATTTGATCGAGGTGTGATTCTCGTTCTTAGACCTGCTGGCTATTTACACGGTGTACTTCACCAACGTGTGTGAATTACTAGCAACACACCATAATTAATTTTGGAGGAGGAGATGAGTCGATTAAATCGCTCCCAGTGTTTGAATTAAGTACCAGTGAAACACTGAATTCGAGTCATCCTCCCCCCACAAACTGCTACCCATGTGGCCAAATTTGAAACCATTATCATTATTGTTGTTGTTATTATTATTATTATAATTATCATCATCATCATCATCATCTTCATCATCATTATCATCATCATCACCACCACCACCACCACTACCATCATCATCATCATCATCATTATTATTATTATTATTATTATTATTATTATTATTATTATTATTATTATTCAGTAGTTTTATTTTTATAGCGTGCTTTCACTTCACTACCGAGCGCAGCTCTGTGTGCCTTGGGTATGTGTTGTGATTTGTTGTGATGCTCTGATGGTTATTGTATGGAAAGTGTTCTGCGTAGGATGTGTGCAGTGCCTAGTAGTGCAATTTTCTGTATGTTATGTGTTTGTAAGTTCTGCTGGTTTTTGTTATGTATTTGTCTGAATATTTTTTTATCATGCCTATTGCACATACTATGATAGGAATTGTTTCTGCTTTTAGATTCCACATCCTGGTTACCTCTATTTCCAGGTCTTTGTATTTTGAGAGTTTCTCCATTTCGTTTAGAGACACGTTATTATTATTATTATTATTATTATTATTATTATTATTATTATTATTATTATTATTATTCGGTAGTCTTATTTTTGTCACGTGCTTTCATTGCACAACCGAACGCGGGTCTATGTCCTTGGGTATATGTTGTAATTTGTTGTAATGCTCTTATTTTTACTGTATTGCAAGTGTTTTACGTAGGATGTGTGCGGTGAATAGTAGTGTTCTATTCTGTATGTTACATATACTTGTTAGTCCTGGTGCTTTTGTAATAAATTTTTCTGAATAATATTTTATCATACCTAATGTGACTACTGTGATAGAAATTGTTTCTGTTTTTAGGCTCCACATTCGATATACCTCTATTTCAAGATCTTTGTATTTTGAAAGTGCTTTTCCGTTTCTTTTAGAGAAACATTGTCATCTGTTGGTATTGATACATCGATTAGAAAGCATTTTTGCTTGGTGATCTCTGACATCTATATCCGGCCTATTGAGCTTAATTTATCTGTGTGTATTGGCGTATCCCAGAGTATAGTTGCTCTCTCATTTTCTGTGACCTTTTCTGGCGTGTGCCTATACCATCTTTTTACTTTTGTAATTCCATTCTGCTGGCATAACCTCCAGTGTATATAGGTCCCAATTCTGTCGTGTCTGTGGATATATTCCTTTTTTGCCAGGATTGGGCAGCCAATATTATTATTATCATTATTATTATTACTATTATTATTGTTGTTGTTGTTGTTGTTTTTGTTGTTGTTGTATGTGAGAGCAGTGCATGCCATCAAAGTGACACTGGTAAAATACACGAAACCCAATATGCCCATAATGACTACCCGTCTGATAAGGATACACCTGTCACATGTGTCACAACCATATGTGCGCGACAGGGTGACTTCATATCAAGATAAACAGCGTATGACTTTATAGCAGGGGCCCCAGTTAGAATCTTCTTCACGTTGAGTAGTCCATCCTGTTCAAAAGGTACATGAATTATCCGAATTATCCGAACCCGAAAGAATTCTTCTCAACACATGGATATTATGCTCCCCCCACTGCTTCTTCTCTTGATCAGAGACGCACATGTCGTCAGCCACTAAGGGACATGCTCAACTGGTTACGGTCAAACAACTCACAAGCAAATCTGTGTTTTTGAGCAGAATATTTACCATCTTATATACCAAGCCAAAATAATGTATATGATAACACTTCCAACCAGTTAAGATCAAAAGCCATGAGAGTCACTGCCATCATCATTATCATCATCTTCATTATTATTGTTATTTTTATTCTATGTTTGACTTTTGCTTTATATTTGTAGACGTTGGCTCCCAAGTCTCATTCAGAGACCTCAAGAGACAACAGGTTGGAAGTTCGTGATGTTGTTATACCTAGTGTGCCATATATTTGGTTTTGTATTTAGTGTTGTACTAGTGAATGTAAAAAAAACCCCCAAAAAACGAAAATTATATTTGTTTTAAAACTTGAGATTACATAGAAAGTATTTTGCGTAGGATATGAGCAGTTCCCATGAGCACTATCATTTTTGGGTTTCCTGGTATCTGAGTTAGGTAGCGATCAGCCCCTTTTGCTATCATTCCGAGGGCACATATGACAACAGGTATTGTTTTAGTCTTATTATTATTATTATTATTATTATTATTATTATTATTATTATTATTATTATTATAACACTGGTGGCGTGGAGAGGGGAGGCCGGTATGCATGGGCGACTACTGGTCTTCCATAAAAAAAAACAACCTTGCCCAGACTTGTGCCTCAGAGGGTAACTCTCTAGGTGCAAACCCATGGTCACTCATGACCGAAGGGGGTCTTTACCCTTTATTATTGTTATTATTATTATTATTATTATTATTATTATTATTATTATTATTATTATATTATTATTATTATATAGTTGATATTATTTAAACTTTTATGGTTAAGATACAAGTATAATAAATAGACCTATTTTATAATAATCACTCTCAATAAGATATAAATTTAAGTGTTGTAATAAAATTATTCTTTCTTTTATTTTACAATTTCAGAAACCTTAACTATCGATATTTCGTTGTAAATATTAGAGAAGCTTGTTAAAAACATTTGAAGGAGAATTTTCCTTTGAGGATTTTCCATTCTCTTTGACGATTTGTCTACCTAACTGTAGCACTGTCTAAAGGCAAGATGAAACTTGAAACTTTCATTGACAAAATATGAAAGAGTAAAATCTATCTCTTAAACAATATTAGGTACAAACAAGAGTGAGCGTGGGCGGGGTGATAAAAGAAAGAAAACCTACTAGAACAGCCAGAACAGCAACAACACAAACAACTGCTACTTCTACCACTATTTCAACCAGTTATACTGAACCTTTTCCTCCTCCCTCCACTACTACTGCTGCTACTACTACTACTACTACTACTACTACTACTACTACTACTACTACTACCACTACTACCACCACCACCACCACCACTACCACCACCACCACCACTACTACTGCTACTACTACTACTACTACTACTACTACTACTACCACCACTACTACTACCACCACCACCACCACCACCACCACCACCACTACCACCACTACCACCACCACCACCACCACCACTACTACTACTACGCATACTTCAAATGCGAGGCTTACTACTACTACTACTACTACTACCACCTCTACTACTACGACAAGTAGATATATACCACTGATTTTCCTGCAACTTATGGTACACAACCTCCATTTATCCGACTAGATTACGAGCGCGAACTGGAAATTCCCGTGGCTACCGATTCAGTTCACTTTGCGCCCACAGATGGCATTTGTGTACCATGAGTCTACTTTCATTATCGACCTTGCACTTCTCTTCTTAATTACGGTACCGAAAGTTTGAGACAACCTCTTATTTTGATGTAAGTTACCGAAAGCTATGGCTACAAAGGGAAAATCCATATTGATCCTGCTGCTGCTGCTACTACTACTACTCTTTAAGGTTGAACTCTTTACTCTTTACTCTTTTACTCTTTTACTTGTTTCAGTCATTTGAATGCGGCCATGCTGGAGCACCGCCTTTAGTCGAGCAAATCGACCCCGGGACTTATTCTTTTGTAAGCCCAGTACTTATTCAATCGGTCTCTTTTGCCAAACCGCTAAGTGACGGATACCTAAACACACCAGCATCGGTTGTCAGGCAATGCTAGGGGGACAAACACAGACACACAAACACACACATACATATATATATATATATATATATATATATATATATATATATACATATATACGACAGGCTTCTTTCCGTTTCCGTCTACCAAATCCACTCACAAGGCATTGGTCGGCCGGGGCTATAGCAGAAGACACTTGCCCAAGATGCCACGCAGTGGGACTGAACCCGGAACCATGTGGTTGGTTAGCAAGTTACTTACCACACAGCCACTCCTGCGCCTACTGGTAAATATTTTTCCAATAGTGCTACACCTGGGCCTCTGAGAATTTATATTTTACAGAGACATGTCATGCGAACCTACCTGATGCTGAATATGTTTATGGATTTTCATCGTTGAGCTTCATTGTTGCGGTGTGGGTTTTTAACGTTGGGCATCGCGGTGCGTTGAAAAGGCAGTGGCTGATAAAGTTTTTTTGTTTTTTTGAAGTCACTATATGAAACCATCATACCACACATCTGAGGTGTCTGTCGATGACGAGTTTTGTCTCCAACAAAATGGCGCATTTCACTACTCCCATGGTGGTATAAGGGCCCGTCTCGTTGAAACGCAGGCGAACAGATGGACTGAGTGAAGATATAGCGATGAATTCTAATTCACATACGATGCAGAAGCAGCTCCAGGCATGTAAACAGAACTCATATACACAAACTGTATGTATTGTTAGTTCATGGGTCGGCTGCGTTTTTAGGCGTAAGAGAATATATTTTCTATGCGCCTAGAGTTAAATACACTTGAAAGTAAATCTTAGGCAAGTGAGACAACTCACACCAGGTTCCTTTCGAACTGACAGACATCGATGTTTCATCATCATTGTGATTTTTCAATGCCGCGTACCGAACATGGCCCGCTGCAGACTATATCGCCGACTACGATAATATGCTGTGTGATTTGAAAATCATCTGTTGGCATGTCCCAACGTTTCATGTCACGGAAAAAATTGAAATATAGATGAGAAGCAGCTCGAAGTATCTAAACAAAATCGAACATATATATATAATCGGAGTCGGCAACATAGCCTGCAGCAGGCCTTGTTCGGTAGGGGCCTTTGAAAAATCAAAAAAATGGCGAAAGCTCAGTGTCTGTTGCTCCGAAAGGGATCTGGTATGAATTGTCTCGCTTGCCTATGACTTACTCTGAGATGTTTTTAACATCAGACGCATTGAGAGTCTATTCTCTGGCGCCTAAAACGCAGCCGATCAACGAACTAGCAATACACACTGCTTCTAATTCTTATTCGAATTTTTTCGTGATATGAGACGTTGGGGCATGCCAGCAGATGGTTTTCAAATCATTTAACTTATAGTCATTGTCACAATGACGAAATATCAATGTCTGTTGCTCCAATAATTGACCTGGTATGAGATGACTCGCTTGCCTGTTTCTTACTTTCATGTGTTTTAACACCAGGCTCATTGAGAAGATATTCTCTTACGGCTCAAAACGTATCCGACCCACGAACCAACAGCTCAGGCACAAGTTGTCTTGGTGGGTTCGATTTTGAATTCTAATTAGTTTCAACAGACTTCTCGAAATGGGCTCCTAATGGGACAACTAAAATATGAAATGTATTGCTTATGACTCTCAACTATCAATGAAATTGAAATAGTTACTGAAAAAAGTGTGTATCCAAATTCTAACTGAGATGATTTCTGATGATTTATTGGCTTAGATTGTTAGTAGTGTTTGCTCCAATATGGCCATTAGTGTGAACAGTTACAATAGGCGAGACCACTGACACATGTTTAATCTTTAATCTTTATTCTAAAATTTAGTTATATCTTAACAGATGTTGTATTTATATAATGTTTATTAATGAACACTGCATACAGAAACTTGTGGCATATTATTATAAATACCTGCAGCAGCAGAGGAATTGACAAGTGATACATCGATAATAATCAGTTCAACTGCACTACGGGTAAATTCAGTTGCTCTATTTCCTTCATATTTTAGGCAATCGTAACTCAAATTGCGAACCACAATCTGGAAAAAGCTAAAAGACAACATTAAACAATGTAGTTGAAGATACATAAAAAATAAATTGAAGAACACGATTGGAATGCGTTTGATCTTAGGTCTTTACGATTACAACCGCTCATAAATAGAAAGGTATCACATCCAGGAAAGATGAGCCCTAATTAGAAATAGTCACTTGTTTTCTAAAATATAAACATAAATTCACGAGCTGGCAGAAACGTTAGCGCGCCGGACGAAATGCTTAGCGGTATTTCGTCTGCTGCTACGTTCTGAGTTCAAATTCCGCCGAGGTCGACTTTGCCTTTCATCCTTTCGGGGTCGATAAATTAAGTACCAGTCACGCACTGGGGTCGATGTAATCGACTTAATACCTATGTCTATCCTTGTCTGTTCCCTCTATGTTTAACCCCTTGTGGGTAATAAAGAAATAGGTATTTCGTCTGCGTTGCGTTGTGAGTTCAAATTCCGCCGAGGTCGACTTTGCCTTTTATCCTTTCGGGGTCGATAAATTAAGTACCAGTCACGCACTGGGGTCGATGTAATCGACTTAATACCTATGTCCGTCCTTGTTTGTCCTCTCCGTGTTTAGCCCCTTGTGGGTAATAAAGAAATAGGTATAAAATAATAAGTCCTGAGAATGTATCAATGTTCTAGGTTCCTCTGCTATTAGTTTTAAATCATGATTTTTCTAGCTGCGAGTTGGCTCCATTTAAATGAAACACCAGGCCAACATATCATTCCTGACCTCGTCTCATCCTTCCTAATATCTCATCGCTACACAAAGTCCTTAACAAGGCCAAGATGAAAGGTCATGGAAGTGAATTTTACAAACTCGAATCCACTTGGTAATAATATTCACAAATGACATCCGTAAAATATGGTGCAACCTTTTAAACTGGTGCACATAAAACATGCCATAT